>NC_136780.1:20987874-21262874 GCF_947034865.1 Barbatula barbatula | reverse complement strand
GTTCATCTTTATAGTTTTAAACACTTATTTTTACTTTTAAAATTTAAAATTATTCTGTTAAGATATTTTCATGCTACTTGGTGTAATTTTTGTCTTTATTTTAAGTATAGACCCTTACATGTGCAAATTGTTTTGTTTATTCAAGCTCAACTTATTGTTTTTCATTTAAATTAACAGAACAACTTTAAATCTGTTTTCAAATGTTTGTGCAGTTTGTAAATAAATCTCTCTTAAAATATGTTGTCTTAAGTCATTTAACAATTTAAAAAGTATTTCTGGTATAATATTGTAAAGTTTTAATCTAGTGGTTTAATTATTCAAGCAATATTTAAAAATGCGGGAGTACATTTTATAACCGGGCCAGCTCCGGCACGCTGTGTATTTCAGTGCCTCGCCGATTCCATATTGACTCTGTTAGCGTCGGCTGCTGCAGCTGGGCTGATTGTGATGAACATTAAAACAATGTTCTGCGCGTTCAAAAATTGGAGAGAGGCCAGTTCAGAAAACGTTGAAATTTATTGATCAGAAGTCTCAAACAAACAGCTGTTTCGGTGGATTCTCAGACTCAAAACAGTCTTAACAAAGAATCGACCCCCAGAAAACACATACACATGGTTTTATATTTCTCGTCGAATCTCTTCTCCATGGCGGGGTCCAATCCGCTTTTCCTTCTTTGTCCTGTCTCAGCCAATCAGCTCACTGCCTTGTTTTTCAAACCACCATTCATCTGTAACAAATTATAGAGGCCCAACATGCTCTGTGCGTAACCTGATCTTAACACACACACATAGTAATGTCCTGTGGAAAACCCCACAGTATCAGCGATTAATTCTTGGTTACACACAACTCACACACTTGGTTATATTTTCAACATATTGGTTATATTTGGTTAACAATAATAAAATCCTAAAGAATATTAAATGTAAAGGCACGTTTAAACCACAATAAGATCCTTCAGTGTACACATTTCTTCCCCAAAAAGAAGTTGTGTGGTTGTTGTTACACACACACACATAAGCAGAACATCCTACCCCCACTCACTGACCACATTCAGATCTCTGGCAACATCTAGCAACTGTAGAACTCTCTGCTTCAAGCTTTTGTTCACAATCATGTCATGTAGGAAAATACATCTGATTTAAACAACATCAATCATCCATTTTTATATCGATCCATATATGGATCTAAATTCCCACAATCCCTCTCTTGACCATTAAAAAATGGTCATAAAACATCACAATCATCATTCTCATCCTCATCTAGGAAATGATCGCCAGACAATAGAGGCATGGTATATTTCGGAGGGGTTAGGTCTGTCTTTTCTATTGACGATAAAATCAGCCGGTTACACAGTGATCTGATACAGGGAATGCAACAGCATCCACATGAGACCAAAATACCTGCAAATACAGCTATTGATAACACAATCGACATTAAAACGGATTTCCATTTGCCTAGTGCCTTGTCTAGCCAATCTCCAATAGGATTATTCACTCCTGAATGTTCCTTCATTTCGTTAGACAAAGTTCTCAAACCTTCCAATGCCCTCGTCACTGATCCATCTGGGGCAGTATTATTAGGAATATAAGTACAGCAAAGATCACCAGACATAACACATACTCCTCCCTTTTCTGCCAACAACATGTCCAGAGCCATACGGTTCTGTATAGCCATCAGTGAAGTTGGTGCTAGCTGTTCTGCTAAACCATCTACTGCATCCCTTGTCATATTTGCTAACCTCATCACATTATAATGTACATAATTAATCCTATCTACATTCTTGTTTGGGGTGACTGGAAAAAGGGCAGCTATTATGGGTATATTCTCAAAACCTGCTGCCACTTGGTTCGCTAGCTGATATTCATCTGGTACACCTCGTGGAATCCCAATCGCGTCAATGTATGTCGGACTATTTAATGATAAATCTACACTTGATCCTATTGCTCTCTTTGTAATGATGTGTCTCCTACGTCTTCTAGTCAATGTTGCTGAATTCACGGTTTCCGTTCTGACTGCTCTATCTCCTATCAGGGTTATTGGGGCTCCCAGTCTCACCATGGCACACACTCCCTTTGCCTTCTCAGGTATCCTAGTAAACAATCTTCGATCTCCACAATAATAATACAAACCTGCCCTAGCCCACGTACCTATCTCAGTCCCATTATCTACTATGATCTGATCACACCACTCCTTATTTATCTCCCCCAGGTTGCTGGTTGGTGATAGACGTTTAATATCAAAACAGGTATAATTTGCTTTCTTTGGTGTAAATGGACCTGCCCGTGAAAGGTTGGTTATTGGTGGGAATATTGCTGCCAATGTGGTACAATTTTTTGGACTGGCCATCCGTGTCAATGCCAGCATACACTCATAACCCCACGTATCATTTTGGTACAACGGGGCTGGTTCAATATACAAATGGGGTCTTGCATTAGCACATCCAACACAATCATCTAAGCTCTGTTCTCTGGCTGTGGTAATTATCCATTCCAGCCACAAATTATTTTCCCCATATCCTGTGGCTCTTTCTATCATATCTTCTGGTTTTAACATGGTGTAATCTATTTCTACCACCCCATTCTTTTGTCCTACCGATAATGGCTCAGCTCCTGTCCCATTTCTTTCCTCCTCAGGTGAACTGTCTATAACAAATTTTATTACTGCTTTTTTATCTGTTCCTGGGCTGTGCACCCCCATTATAAGGAAAAACTCCCCTGTATAATTGGCTGATCCCGTTCTGGTGGATATTGAAAGGGTGAGTGGATTTTGGCTTGCACTATAATCTCTTTGCATTTTAAAATCAAATTTTGCCGAGGTACGGGTCCAAAGGCTTGGTTCTTTCGGGGTCCAACCACCGGTATATGCTATTACTTTATTCCACGATGGACACCATTCACCCCTATAGGTTTGCCTAGACTGGTACGCCTTACAAACACTGTCCATATTCCCGTCCGTACATACATATACCTCGTACCCCCTCCATGAGCTATTTTTTCCCCCACAATTTATGACAGCGCATAGGTCGAACGTAAATGATGTGGTCTTACCCCAAACATAGTTAATTACGAGTTGTTCACATGGTAACCTCGTATTGGCTATGGCTCTTTTGTAACCTGGTTTCGATATGTTGTTATTGCTTTCCTGACCCTCAGTTATGCTAAAAATTATTCCTACTATAACCCCTGAAATTATTAATAGGATCCCTGACAGCTTACAGTTTTCCCACAGCTTCATCTCGTTACCCTCTCTTGGACTTTAAGTGCTCTTGGAAAAATTTAAATGGTTAAACACACAGTACACTTAGTGGGAATATGAAATTAAGAAAAAATATGTGGTTAAAATCCCACAAAATAGAAATGTAAGGGATAAATGGTTATATGTTAATGAATATGACAGTATAAAATCACAATAGCAATATAAAAATATGAAAAATATGGAAGATACTGAATATGAAATATGAAAACTGAATATATAAAAATATGAAAAATAAAAATATGAAAATATGGAAAATGTGAATATTAAAATTGACGAATCACAATAACAACAATATATATTGATTATAACGAATTAGAAAGAAAATTAAAAATTAATATGAAAATGTAGACTTTTTGAAAATCTAAATTGTCCAAACCACAGCCTTTTTTGCACTAGATTGTTTTTTGCACTAGATTGTTAATGCCACTGTTGTCTGTCGTTGATGCCTGTGTCCCACTTTCTGCTCCACTTTCTGCTCCAGAGATACCCTCCCCCTCTTGGACCTGAGCCCTCAGGTCCACAGCAGTCTCTGACAGCGACCTGTTTGGTGGATCACAGTTAACACAAGAAGACAAGTGATACCAGGTGTCGCCCTTGCCAGATAGACGGACACAATGTGATGTCCTTGCCGTCACTTTCAGTGGCTCCGTCCAGCGTGGCTCATTCCACTTCCTTCGAAACTTCTTCAGGCGCACCCACTGTGAACCGGGCTCGACAGGTTCTCCAGCAATGTCAGAGGGAGTCTGCCGAGAGAAATGTTGAATCATAGCAGTCAGTTTGTCAAAATATACACAATGTGAAAGTGGTACACAGGTGTCCGGCTTCAGCGGCGTCGACGGTCCTGGAAAAGATCTGCCTGTAAGCAATTCAAAAGGTGTAAAGCCAGTGATTCTATTAACAGAGGAACGTACAGACATTAGAGCCAACGGAAGAGCTGATAGCCATGATAATTTGGTCTGTGCACAGATTTTAGCCAATTTAAGTTTCAGTGTTAGGTTCATCCGTTCGACCTTACCTTGCGATTCGGGATGATAGACGGCCCCAAACGCATGCGTTAGACCCAGCGATTTCTCTACGATTTTTAAATGCTCATTTTTGAAGTGCGAGCCGTTATCTGACCGGATATGCCGGGGGAAACCGTAATGCGGAATGTACAAATTAATGAGACACTTAATGACTGCAGTGCTGTCTTCTTTCCCACAAGGAAAAGCCTCAGGCCAACCTGTGAATTGGTCAACAATCACCAACAAATACCGTTTCCCTTGAACCCTCTCTACCATGTCTGTAAAGTCAATCACGATTTCCTCTCCTGGGCCTCGCAATGGCAAAAATGTGCCCTTTAACTGTTTTAAAGTTGGTTTGATGTTATGTTTTTGACAAATGTCGCATGAGAGTACAAAGTTAAACACCATAGCCGTCAAAAAAGGATGCCACCAATATTGCAATGTTTTCATCATCTGTTTTGAACTCACGTGCGACATAGTGTGTGCTTGGTTCATGATAGAGCGTGACAGGCTCATGGGCAATGCTGGTCTGCCATCTGGGGCCTGCCACAGACCATCTGGTGCACACAGGGCCCCATACTCTGTCCACGTTGACAGTTCTTCTGGTGTGCATTTGCCATGTTCGGCCACAAGTGTTTCTCTGCTGAAAGATGGTAACAGTGTCACATATGAACAGTCAGTCTGTACCATCATGGTCACCTGATAGCCTGCAGCTGTTTTGGCAGCCAAGTCAGCAGCCTCATTTCCCCGTGCTACAGCACTGTCTGTTTTACAGTGGCCCTGACATTTTATGACAGCAACAGCTGCTGGAATTTTCAATGCGTCCAACAGTGCACGTGCTTCTGCATCATGTGCTATAGGCTTACCAGACGTAGTGACGAACCCACTCCTTTGCCAAACTGCGAGATCGACATGGACAGCACCCACGACATAAGCTGAGTCACTATAAATGTTGACTTTGCCAGACCCTGCAAGTTTAAGTGCTTGTGTGACCTCAATTAGTTCTGCTCTCTGTGCCGACTGTTTGCCTTCTATTTTCTCTGCTTCCCTAGTAGTGTAACCTAAGTCTGTTTGCTGCACAACAGAATAAGCTGAGACCAAAGAGCCATCATGAGCTCTAAAACAGCACCCGTCCGTGAAAAGCGTAATCACGTCCGAGGCTTCAGGGATAGGGGTTGCAGTTAAGTCCTGGCGAACACGAGATGCCAGGTCAGTGATTGGTGCACAGTCATGTGGTTCCCCTTTGGTGAACAAATCTGCCATGTTAATGCCGTCGTGTTTATATGTTATGTTTGGCGCCGTTAAACATTTGGACAGTTTTCTCTGCCTCAACGGTGAAAATGTAAATGATTCAGAGTTGACAAACGACATGACAGAGTGCGTGGTCAGGACCGTTAACTGATGACCCATCACAATGTGTGATGTCTTGTCAATGATCTTTGCTAATCCTGCAGTGAAGCTGGCACAAACCGGCTGGCGTTGTTCAATGGCGTCCATTAGGACACTGACATACATCAGCACACGTCTAGCACTAGACTGTTTCTGGAAAAGTACTCCATGTGCGCTATTCCCTGTTTCAGAAACGTCTAGGAAAAATGCCTTGCTGTAATCAGGGCTATGCAGATATGCTGCATGTGACAGCTCCCCTTTCAATTTAATGAACGCGGTTTCTGCTTCAGGGGTCCAAATTAACTTCGCCTGCACATTTCTCATGCCTTGTTCCTTGACCATGTCTCGTAATGGCTTGGTGACCGCTACATACATAGGGATATAATTTCTGCTGAAACCTGTCAATCCCAGAAAGGAAAGAATGTCCTTCACATTGTGTGGCTTTGGGTGTGACAAAATGCCATCACGTTGGCGATCAGACAATGTTGTGCCTTGGCCTGTGATTAAACGGCCCATGAAAGTAACAGATGGCCTGCTGACCTGCAGTTTTTCTTTACTAACCTTGAACCCAGACGCATACAGCTGTCTCAGAATGACGCCCGTTGCTTTTAAGCAATCTTCGTTGGTTACGGCTGCCAGCAAAAGATCATCAACATACATTATTAGAACGCAATCTACAGGCAACACACAATTTATCAGCTGATTTT
The DNA here is from genome assembly GCF_947034865.1 of Barbatula barbatula. Classification (NCBI taxonomy): domain Eukaryota; kingdom Metazoa; phylum Chordata; class Actinopteri; order Cypriniformes; family Nemacheilidae; genus Barbatula; species Barbatula barbatula. The sequence continues at coordinate 21,256,519 of NC_136780.1, read as the reverse complement.
TTAGGACCTGATTGAATATCCCTGGCGATAAAATAAAGCCCTGTGGAAGTCTGTTATAAGAATATTGACATTTTCGGTAAGTGAAAGTCAGGCACGATTTACATTCTTCTGAGATTGGTATACAGAAAAAAGCGTTGGCCAAATCAATGCATGTGAACCATTATATTAGTATATGGGTTTGGTACGGCCATTGTTGGTGTTGTCACCAGGCTGTTTACTCGACGCAGATCATGGACTAATCTATATTTGTTTGTGCCTGGTTTTTTTACAGGAAAAATCGGGGTGTTCCATGGCGATCGCCATGGAATAATGACACCTTTCTCCACTAAACCTTGAACAGTGGGCGCAATGCCTTCCTCTGCCTCCCTTTTGTTAGGATATTGTGGGACCCAAACTGGTTCTGTCGATTTTAACTGAAATTTGACTGGCTCAATGTTACAGAGGCCAACGTCCGTTGGACCTTGTGACCAGAGGTCGTCCGGCTGGCTGTTAATTAACTGCTCAGCTCCGGGACCGTCTGTCAGTTCGCGACCATGGCTTCTTGTAATTTCGAGATGAGTCAATTGGCCCCTATCGGCCGTTTTTTGTGGTACCCAATATGAATCTGTCATACGCGAATACAAAACCCCTACAATGCCAGAGGGCTCCCAATCGGTCACCAAGCGCAACCTCTTTGTCATAGCTCCTAACTCTCGAGCTTCATGGCCTGGATGCAGTGCCATAGAAATGTGAGGTTCAGCTGTGTCTGCCATTTCATACCATATCTGTTGTTCTGGTGTCAGTGTAACTGGAACTACTACACCCTCTTGTCCTACATATAGACCATCCCCTGTGAGTGTCCACATTTGGCCCTCAATGTCATGGAACATTTCCTGGTATGTGACAGTGTCATTCCGGTCATAAAATAGTGTACAATGCAGGGGGTCGATGGGAGGTAAATAGACAGCTAAGTCTTTGATCCAGGGCCACTGACTCTTATACAGTGCTCTGGCTCCCGATTGTGAATTATCTAGTTCCACCCAATATATGTCTGCCATCTCTTGCAAGGGTCCTCCCAGCAAAACCTGCTGGTGGCCCTCTCTACTGTGTGCCTGTGAACAGTCGACTTTAGTGCCGTCCGGGAACGTGACTGTGACACCCTCTGGTGAGCATAAAATGTTTGCACCCAATTTAATCAACAGGTCTCTGCCCAATAGGGGAACAGGTGCTTTTGTGGAGTACAGAAATGAGTGTGACAGGGACTGATTTGCCACTTTTGTGGTAAGAGGAACAGTAAGATGCCAATGTTCTAACCCTCCAGAGAATCCCATAACTCCAACAGTCTTATCACTTAGATCTTTGTCAGTGATTGTGCCTCTCGTTACTGTGGAGTATGTTGCTCCGGTATCAATCAAAGCCGTTAGTGGTCTGTTGTTAACCACTAAAATCATGTAAGGCTCAGCCAGACCTCGCATGATTGTTCTCTGTTGGCCTCGTCAACAATCCGCACCCTCCCCCTTGCCCCAAGTCGGGTTCAAGGGCGCCTGAATCGAGTGGGGAGGTGGGTGTTGTTGCTCCGGGTATTTCGGAGTTTGTGGTCCTCTCCCACGACCACTGGGCCCACCTCTATGAGGATCCCATCCCCCCGCAGGTGGTCCCATATACTGGCTGTCCCCTGCCATGGGACAATCTTTCCTCCAATGATCAGTCCCCCCACACTGATGACATGCACCCCTGTAGCGCACCCCTGTAGCGCACCCCTCCCCCACTCGGCTTCCCCCTAGCCCATCCGCTATTGCCCCGTGGCCTATACCCTCCCCATGGTTTTATTAATTGGAAATTAGGGACATGTCCTCCCTGAGCATAGCCAAAAGTTTCAGGTGTGACTATGGGAAAAGGTGGGGTCTTCACCCCGGGCTGCCCGTCAAAGCCGCTGCTCACAGGACGTTGTGACATTTGTTTTGATTTTTTGGTATCTGACTTAGCCATTTCTAATTGTAGTTTTAACAATTGTTGCTTTGTCTTTTCTAATTCCTCCTGTTCTTTATCCTGCTTATCGACTGATCTGTCAATATGGAACACTAGATGTCTTTCCCACATTTCGTTGCTGGCTACTGGAGTGTCAGGATTACATTCCATTGCCTGCTTGACACCGTTGGGGGCCCCTGTCATTACGGCAGTTCTAAATATATCACGCGTAATTGGATTATTTAGACTATTTTCTTCTACCATCTGCTCCCATTCAGCTGCGCATCTAAAATAGTAACTCGCTCCAGTCTCACCAGGCTTAATGCGGAACTTAATGTTTTGGTATACGGTTGGGGGTGTTGGAAATTTTTCTCTGAGGGCCCTGGCGATCGCTGTACTGACAGTGGTATACCGTGCGTCATTGGGTTCGTCTTCAATGTTTGCATCCTTCTCAAACTCTGCCATCTGCGAAACAGTAAAAACTTGGCCTAAAAGGCATCTTATGTCTCCTACCGCCAAGGTGGTGCCGTGGCACAATGCCATCAACTTTATAAGCCATCTGCCTCCACCAGATGTAATGGGGGGCAATTTTGCCAGCACAGCTGTCATGTCACTATGGCTCCAGGGCTGGTACTTTGGTACCCCTCGGTTGCCCTGTAACAGAGGCATGTTAGTTGCCCCTCCTGACATCAGCTGGGCGTTTGGCACATTCACATTCCTTTCATCATACTCACTACCTGGGCGACACATACTGTCCTATTGTCTCTCTTGAGGGGGAGTGAATTGACAGGCTGGAGTGGATTGACAGGCTCTGGTACGACTCCTAGTACCCTGTGAGACTGGGGTAGACATCATAGTTCCTTTAATAACTACGTCCCTACATACCTGCAGTGGCCCTCCATCCTCACTGTTATTACATGCTTCCTGTCCCTTCATGTCTCTGCCTTCCTCCTCATTGTGCACTACTTGTGCTCTTTGGTTTGTTATGCTATCCTTTCTTTGTAAGGTTTCCTGTCTATTTACCATTAGTTCTAATTGTGCTGTCAACACGTTTATTTGATCCTTTAAAACATCTAGATCTGGCATGTCTACCTCCACCATCGAATCTTTCACATTCACTTGCACTTGCTGTGAAGCTGGTATGTAGGGCGGGGGCAACAGCTTATTCAAATCAGGATATAAAGGGGCGGTCTCAGTATGACACGAGATACTGGCTCCTGCACTTCCTGACTCTCTCACCATTTCTTTCTCTAACTCCTCCGACTGCACATGTCCTGTGCCCCCCCTAGGGGAACTCAAAGCAATTGCAGTCAGAGCAATGCGTGTCCACAGGCGTAATTCTTCTCTCAATCTCTCTTCCTCCTTTTTATGCTTATTTTTATCTAACCACTTCACATCTTTTCCTCCTTCTACATGTTTGTTTAAACTTGCATGCGCTTTTTCCTCCATTTCCCTGATTTTTGGAGGGATCTTAATCAACACTTTCTCAGATTCCTTCCACACATTCTCCATGCAAATTTGACTCCATTTGTCTTGCCAAATCTTCCTATCCTTTTTATAATGTTTCGGTTCTGATTGAGCCATTAACATATCAACAATTTTTTCCCACTGCATAATTACAGGGGAATTCCCATAAATCACACATTTCTTCTCAAATTCAGACATTTTACACAACAATGGTACAGTATACAATAGACAATTAGTACACAATTTATTACCTTTTTCTATACTTTTAAAAGTTATATTCAGTACACAATATACTATTAATATACACAGTTTAATCAGCTTTTAGCGTGTCTGAGGCCTGGTTACCTCAAAGCGTTTTAAAGGCTTTTTATAGCTTTTAGCGTGTCTGAGGCCTGGTTACCTCAAAGCGTTTTAAAGGCTTTTTTATAGCTTTTAGCGTGTCTGAGGCCTGGTTACCTCAAAGCGTTTTAAAGGCTATACCAACAATAGTTTCTGATCAACAAATATCAATGATTTTTAATTTTTAGTCAATGGAACGGATATACTTCAAACTCAACACATAAATTTGGAATATCCAATCTGCAGAAGTTCGTTTAAACAGGTCTCTGCTCACCTTATTTAATTATGTCGACAGCGTGTTGAAGTCAAAAGTTGTCTCGTCCCAATTTTCGGTCACTCTCCGAGTTTTACAATTCTCTGTAGATGCCTCTTTCTCCAATCGCGTTCTGGGTCACCATCTGATGAACATTAAAACAATGTTCTGCGCGTTCAAAAATTGGAGAGAGGCCAGTTCAGAAAACGTTGGCATTTATTGATCAGAAGTCTCAAACAAACAGCTGTTTCGGTGGATTCTCAGACTCAAAACAATCTTAACAAAGAATCGACCCCCAGAAAACACATACACATGGTTTTATATTTCTCGTCGAATCTCTTCTCCATGGCGGGGTCCAATCCGCTTTTCCTTCTTTGTCCTGTCTCAGCCAATCAGCTCACTGCCTTGTTTTTCAAACCACCATTCATCTGTAACAAATTATAGAGGCCCAACATGCTCTGTGCGTAACCTGATCTTAACACACACACATAGTAATGTCCTGTGGAAAACCCCACAGTATCAGCGATTAATTCTTGGTTACACACAACTCACACACTTGGTTATATTTTCAACATATTGGTTATATTTGGTTAACAATAATAAAATCCTAAAGAATATTAAATGTAAAGGCACGTTTAAACCACAATAAGATCCTTCAGTGTACACATTTCTTCCCCAAAAAGAAGTTGTGTGGTTGTTGTTACACACACACACATGAGCAGAACATCCTACCCCCACTCACTGACCACATTCCGATCTCTGGCAACATCTAGCAACTGTAGAACTCTCAGCTTCAAGCAGGAAAATACATCTGATTTAAACAACATCAATCATCCATTTTTATATCGATCCATATATGGATCTAAATTCCCACAATTGCTATCGGGCCGGAATCGGGCAGTGAGTACTTATGCATCCGGCGCGATTACAGCAAACGGAGGCGAGCCGATGGGTATGACTCTGGCAGGTAGGAATGTAAACAGAACTGGCACCATTGTTTTTTGCTAACTGGGTATAATCAAGCATGGCTTCTCAACGGTAAGTTGACACGAGTTGTTTAGCATTTTTGTCTTGTTTTCTAGCTAAATTAATTATATAATATAGATAATCTTTAAGATAAAGATTTGTCAACGTTAATTTATCTTTGAACAAACTACTGCCATCCACTGTAATGTTTAACAGTGTAGTTTGTATGAATTCAATTCATTTATTTAAGCTATATACTAAAAAACTTTATTCTGACAAAAATTGGCCACAATAAACAATGAAAAATAAATTGTTCTTGCAGATCTGCTGAACGCAATACCGTGTACTGTTTGCTGTGCCACAAGCCACAGGACGACCTCACAGTTCACTTAACAAGATTGTGCATGAAGAAAAGCACACCGGAAGAAAGAGTGACGGAGATGAAGGCCAGGGCTTCTAACAGAGAGTGGGTCCGCAGCAACAGGACCTGGGATTAAAACTAGCTGTGTGAGCTCCTGTTTGATAGAACCTCTCGCATCACCATGATAAAGCTTCTCCGGCATGGATTCTTCATCCAGAACCTGCCCCAGGAGTTTGACATGCCCGATGACTCTGACACATCTGCTTGTAACACCACCAATGCTGCATCATCTTCAGCACAAGACACTTTACCAAGCTCTGATGAACACAGCCTGTGTGGATGAAGATGAAAGAGGCAGGTCTTCATCAGAAGTTCTCTGCACAAGCCAAGCTTCTTGAAAACTAAGTACCTGACTGAGACTCCGAGGGTTCCAAACCGGCAACAGGAGGTAATATCTCATTACTCATTAAACACTTTCATATTATTTTAGCCCATTTTATGTTTCTTCTTCAAAGGTTGACAACGTGTCTCGTTTTCTGCGACGCATGCAGCCCACTGGAGAGGAACCGACCCTAGAGTTCCTGTCCAAAAGCACAGAGACCCAGGAGTTCGTAACGCCCCTTCAGAACAATTATTTCAAGAGCGTTTCCAAGTTCTAGAGTTACCTTCTGACAAGGACAGACTCACAACTTCAGAGCAACTGCGATAACTACCGGCAACTGCTGAAAACTCTGCAGAAGACCGTACACAGTAACAGGACGAGCAGGTATATGGTTTAAATTAGTCATTTTTTAACTTAATTTATTGCTTCCTCACATACTCACTAAACCTAACCTGTGTTGTTTGTTATGTTTCATCCAGACACAGACTGTTAGTTGAGGGACCTCCGACCATTACAGATTGCCAGAGGATTTTGCGAGAGGCAAAACCAGACTTCCTCAGAATCAATGCGACTGGATTAATGGATTAGAAAATGGATTAGAGCTCTCCAATACAGATAAGACGATTTACAGGTACTACTGTGAAGCGCTCTTGGTCTACCGCCACATGCAGTGTCCTCAAGCAGTAGAAAGTTTGACAGTGAGTGCATTTGTTTTGTACATTGCATAGGGTTTTTAAATGTGATATGTTTCACATGCATTATAAAATGAAACCTTTATGTTTACAAAGATGCAGAGTGGGTGAAGAGAATCCAGCACAGTGGCAGGGTTGTGATCGGCATGCTGAATGCGAACACTTCCAGCACGCAGATTGCGTTGACACAAGATGATGAAGCTGTAGCTTTCAGTTTGACATCAAGAGTAGATTGCCACAAGTGTTGTGCATTTAATAACTCTGTCTTTTTCCACAGTGGTTTCAGCAGTACTACAGGCAGATCAGGCCTGATAACGTTCAGCCTGGAAAGTTCTCCAGAGGTTTTTTCTTTCATCGTCTGGCGAGGCTGTTCACAGTGTCTCACAAGACCAGAATCGCTTCCATGAAATGTATGTACTATCAACATAGTTTTGTCTGCGCTTCATCTTGTCAGTCGTTGTCATATCACAATTAACATTTCATGTGACATTTGGTTACTACAGTAACAAAATCCCTACCTCAACGAGTCAGGGTATGTGGAGGGCTGTTGACACCTCTGCAAAGACACTCACAGTGGACCAGTAGAAAGACATCCGGAATTATCTTGAGATCTTAAGAGCACTGCAGCCTCAAAAGATTGTGGACACAGCCGTGCTGCTGGACTCCTTGGCTGGGTAGGTCTTAAATAACATCTCAAACAATCTGAATGCACTTTCCTGAAAGGCTTTTCTGCCTTTGTGACCAGATTTGAAATTACACTGGAGGGCCAGCAAGCTAGCAAAAAGCAGAGGGTCGATGCTGGGTTTCCTGACGACCCCGCCTTTTACCACAAGTGGCGAGCCTCCCAGTATGCAAAGCCTGTGAATATCTGCTGTGCAAGTCTCAATCCATCAACATCACTGACAATCATCAGAAATTATGTTTTAAGTTGACTGTGGCATCTTTCATGTCTAAAATGATTGGATTCTTCTTTCAGCACACTTTACACTCCGTAGTCCAATGGCCACAACAGTTGCAAGACTTATTGCCAGGGAAGAGAGGAAGGCTAACTATCCAAAGCCTGAAGATATCGAACGGTTGTGGAAGCTAACTCCCAAGGTCCCCATTGAAAAGGACACATTTATCATCAAATGTGTCTCTGAGCAGGCCTGGCCAGGCCTCGCCATCAAGGACTTTGGTGTCGAGCAAGGTCAAGGTAAGGAAATTGTTAAACTGTACTAGGAGCAATAATTAAATCCTGAAATCTTAGAAGTTTTCTGCTTATTCAGTAACTGACAATGCATTGTTTCCTTGATTCTAGAAGTCGTTGCAACCCATTGTGTGTGATTACCACGGAAAGGTTATCACAGCTGTTGAAGGGTGTGCAATGATGGAGGGTATACACAACGAGGCTGGGTACATATCTTTTTAAATATGTACCCAGGTCCTGTGACATCGCTGCACAATCCTTCCCATGTGAGTGCCACCCAGGTGCAGACACAATTGGAAGATTAATTAATCATTCTTCAAAGAGGCCTAACCTGTAGCCCTTTCAGTGTGTGCTGAATATCAATGGAGAGGATCGTTTTGTCATCCTCTTCAGGGCGCTGAAAGATATCAGCGTCGACACACAGCTGAAATTTGACTATGGAGTAAGCAGGAAGTCATTCGGACCAGAGGGCCTGCACCTGGATTGGCTGGACGAGTATTTTTGTGTTTTGTTTTCTGGTTATTATTAATTGTATTGTATTTCATTCTTTGCGTATACTTTCTTTTTTAAACAAAGTTATTATTGATTTCTTTACGTACATGTACAATTCCATGAATATCACAACTCATCCAAGCTAAATATTGCTTCAAATAAAGCTTTAATGGTTCACCACTTCTGATACAACATTCACAATTATGAAATCACAGCACATTTGGTACAGCATATTGTAAATCGTGAAAGCTTCTGCTGCAATCCACATTATAGTAAGAAGGAGAACAGCCAGTGTATATGTATAATTCTAGTTCAATTATATTTTTATTTTCTGCTTGTTATCAATGATAGATATACTTTTTTAATAAACAATTAAAAGAATCTTGTCTGGTAGAAGCTCTTGAATCGCCATGATGGAGCTTCTCAGGCTTGGGTTCAGATCCCCTGGGAGTGGCAGAGACGGGCGCCGCAAGGTGTCCAGTGCGGTAACGCAAACGAATCCAGAGAAGCCGACTGGTGCGCCGGGAAGAGTTCTCTCTTCTTCGTGAAGGGCAGGGCGACCTGGAATGGGTTCGCCCAGAGATAGGGGGCCCGTACCCTGGAAAGCGCTGCGGTTCCTGCGGCATCCGGTGAGCTCTCGTTGGCCCTTGAAAATCCAGGGGAGAAGGTGCAAGTCTTGCGCCGGGCCGTACCCATATCCACAGCAGGTCTCAAAGGTGAACAGCCTCTGCCGTTTTGGAACAACGGCATGTAAGGGAAGTCGGCAAGTCAGATCCGTAACTTCGGGACAAGGATTGGCTCGGTCGCCCACTCGCGGCTTGATTTCGAAAACAAACAAGATATCCTTTCTGCTAAATAGTTACGCGGCCCCTCAAGGTCGGTGTACAACTTCTTAGAGGGACAAGTGGCGTTTAGCCATGCCAGACAAAGCGATAACAGGTCTGTGATGCCCTTAGATGTCCGGGGCTGCACACTCGCCACGATGGGCAGATCTGCACACACAACATTGCTTTAACACAAAAAGTCATATCATTTTAAAGTTTAGAATGGGACCTCTTCAAAGAGTGTAAACATGTGTATGTGTCTTCCCCACAGCTGGAGACATAATGGCTGACACTGATCCCATTTCCCTGCAAGCTCGGCCTGTATAGCATCTCCAAACATACGCTATCAAATGCCTGGCTGTACATGGAACATTGCTCTGGTACACACATATTTGATATTGTTTGAAAGCTTAGAATGTGACCTCTGCAATGAGCCCACAAACGTGGATGTGTCTGCAAACGAGAGGGAGATGCCGCCTATCAAGTTCATGTCAATTAGTGGCTCCCGGTAAAAGTTAAAGAGCTGCACTTTTGTCTCGCCATTCAGCAAACGTTGCAATGGCACACTGACAAACTGTCACATCAATGCAAAGAACAGCATTTCCCTTCGCATTGAGCCCAAACACGAATTTAATTCTTGGCTGTAATTTTGCAGCAGGTTAAGTAACTTACTGTAGATTTAATTAATAATTGTGTTTTCTTTATAAACCCTCATAGTTTATATATTTTTCTTTCCTAAAACAAGACTTAATATCTTAGGTTACTTTTATTGTTATGTAGATATATTGTAATTTAAGAAGTTTTAAATATTCTTTCTGTATAACAAACAAAACTGCTTAGGAAGAATGTCATTTTTGCAGCGTTTCTGTGCTAATGCTATTTCCAAAAGTCTTTACATTTATATTAAACAAATACAAATTTTTAAATTAGTATTCATTTAAAGTAAGGATAGCCTGCTGTATGTCCGAGTCTACTTTCACATATGACATATCATTTCTTAATTTTAATGATATTTCAAACATAGATCTTAATGGCATTTCTGATACAATAACATTTTATATTTTCATTAGGGGTCCATGAGCAATGGATCAAATGAAGACTGATTCATAAGAATCAATCTTCCAAAGAACCCCTCATTATTTTTCATTGACCAGAATCAGTGGAATAAATTAAAGAAACAACGACATGAAAGAGGCTTCAAGGGACTTAATTGGACCAATATCATTTGGGAAGGACTAAGGACCATACACCCATATTGTTCCTTTGCTTTCAAAAGACACAGACTAAAGGGTTATGGTATGAAAATAGGAGGATGTTCATGTTTAGGCTACTGTTGATTTAATGATTGCCCTGTCACTGTTATCAGTGGATAGTGATAAGGAACCTAAAGCAGCAGTGGAATCTCAAGGACTACAGGCCATACACAATTGTACCGAATTAAAAAGACCTGTTAGAGCACAGGACAGAAGAAAACTAGGCAAGGACTTGCAAAAGCAGCTCCCACGAGCCATGTATCTGACGAAATGAACAGGGATTTTAGAAGATGTTATGGAGTCAGGGTGTAGGGATGAGGCCCCAAGTCCGAGGCTACTCGAAACAATCATGGGAAACACGTCAGAGAAGCTGGCAACACAGCAACGAAATTATAAGGCTCCCAAATTTCGTTATATCAAATGCAGTATAACTTTTTTTTGCCACATCAGTTGATGTATTTATAACACCTATCAGTGTTCTTTAATTCAAACAGTGTGAAATCTGCATCTAGTGCACTCTCCCCCACCATTTTCATCCCCAGCACATCTTTATTTTCTTCAATGATCCTCATTCTCATAGTTTTCTCTTCACTGGAGAGATTCTGTGAGCTATGTATTCTTACAAAGGATTTTGCAAGCATTTCAGCTTTTTTCTACTGGTTACTGCCTCAGTGTCATGATCTCTTAATACTGGTGGTGAAAAATCCCTTCTTATGCCTCCCATCTTTCTGAACATTCCCATATATCCTTAATATTATTCATGTCCCAATGTTACTACAGAAATACTCCAATATTTCCTTTTAGCTTCTCTTATAATTCTTCTGGCTTTAGCCTGTGCTCTTTTATACTCCAATAACTTATCAAATTAATGATTAGATTTAACAATTTTAAGGGCTTTATTCCTGCTTCTAACAGCCTCTCTACACTCATCAGACCATCATGGTACCATCTTCTTCTTCTTTACAGCAGATGTTTAACCTAAAGTTTCTTCTGCTGACTCATGTGATATCTTAGTAATCATATCATTCATCTCAACAATGGCATCACTCAACTTTGGCTTGACTTCAATTAGTTTGTTTCTTGTTTTAAAACTACACAGCCGTCAGAATACATGTGTTGAGTCTGTGTATTTAAGTATTTAAGAAATACAAGAGCTTCTGAATGTGTACAGCTGCTGCTCATCATCATCATCATCATCATCATCAGATCTTATGTGTTCTCATTGGTGAAGGAAGAACTGATGACGGCACACATCAATTTACTCATTAAACTGGACATTAGAAAGCAGCTGTGTCTCATACAAACACTATTAGATTGAAGCTTCATAAGGGCTCCTCATAGCACATGGCTGGTTCTTCTGAGATCACATTATTCAGCCAGAATTTATAAGTTATGCTGCTGTTTCAGAGAACACACAACTTTAGAAAGTAAACTGTGGCAAATTGGTGATTTCAGTGGTGTCAGTAAAACACCTGAGCAGAGGAGTGGCAATGAGAGTTAAAGGTTTTATCATTTTAAGGGTTTACAAATAAGGAATGGGAATAATAATACAAGTTTAACATTATTGGAAGGGTTTTTGGGGCAGAGGGGCTCTTGAGCCGGGTCTGATCTCCTTTCTCAAAATATGGTACAAAGTTTTGACTTTCTGGGGCCCAGGTCAGGGAACCAACCATCTACTAGCGGTCACATGTCACTGAAAACACAAAATCCACAACATGCAATGATCTTGTCTCCAAAAGGTGTCCGGAGACTGTGGAGTGCCTTTATAGTCACAGAAAGCAAAATGTATTAAAATTTAAAAGAGCACTGGATGAAATGCCAGTGTGGATCTAAGGGCTACTCTGAATGTCTCTGACGTCTTGAACTGATATTTAGTTATCTTATTGGTACACTACAATCATAACTTCCTTGTATTGATTAAAGCATCATTATTAAATCATAATATTTTTTAGTGTTGTTTTACTCCTAACAGAGACCATTTGACTTCATTCACAGTGCTCTGTCACCTTCCATCCAATAGAGTGTAAAATATCTCCATCCATGGGTAATTTAAAACAATATTGCTAATAATTTTTTTAGTTCATGTATTACTTGGGTTTATTGCAAGAGAAACAGTCAGAAGTCTTTGGAAAGTGGTCAATGCTTGTTTTGAAATATAATTTACACATCATATTTGATGAATTGAGAAATGAGTAGAACAAAATACAAAGTTTACTGCACAACATCATATAATAAACTGAATTTACAGTTACGTCGGTCTACATTATATATCCTATTTTGTTGTGTAGACATTTTCGGGGTCATCCACTGGACTCATCAGAGCACCTAATGGAAGATTTCAATACTACACTATGTACACAAGGTTACACTTTGAATAATATGCAAGCAAGATAAAACTTTAAATCAATTTTTGAGACACAAAAATGTGAAAACATTATGTATTTATATTTGCAACAAGTCTACTTACAAGGCTTTGTTGTAGGTGGTGTTGCAAAAAGGTCCTCAGAAAAGATTTCTGCTGGATCTAGCAAATAAATAAGAAAAATCATAATAAGTTTTTTAAAGCAAAGATCTTTACACAGAATGCCTGTCATTCACCCACTGGCAATAAGAGCAGTTGAGCTTTTGGTTTGTAATTCTCTAGGACAAACACATTTATAATTAGAAGGCAAGTGATTGAAGCAGCAATGCTCCTCAAGCTTTTCTTAGGGCAAACACAAATGAATGAAATGACCAATATCCATAAACACTTCATTTACAAGTACGATTAATGACCTCACCCCTTTTTGAATGGACATTGTTATTTTTTGGTTTTAAAAATAATATTATTGGCATCAATGATTATTTTTACTTTCAAAAGATATAACCAATTTTGAAAAACAAGAGAATTAAAAATAATGTAAATTAAAGCTGCAAGCAGCATTTAGCGGGTTCGAGCAGTTTAAGGCGTCTTAAGCAGCTTTGCCTTCATCAAGTAGGCCGAGGACTCTCATCCTAAAACACCCAAGTGGACGATACTCCCAACGCCTGAAAAATTATAGATACGCTCAGCAACGGTTCATAGACACTACGCATGATTACACACATATGCACATATAGTACACTTGAGGGGAATCATATTTTCAGGTTCATTTGGTCACATCCATTTAAGAAATGACCCCGTCTAAATGCTTTAATGCATTGAGTTGCTGCCATGTGACTGGCTGAGTAGCAATTTGGGTTTACATGCAATTAAACTGGTGTACATAATAAAGGTGTTTATGTTTAGCAAAACAGCATCTTACAACCAGCCAGATATGTTCTATATTTATAGATGTGTAAATATGGAGCAACCCTGAGACAGGAAACGTATGTCTTGTTCGATCACAATCATATTTAGCATGCTTGTTTAGTTTAATAAGATGTATGATTGTACTTAATGGCAAGTCAATTGGATTATTTGTTAAGGAGTAGCGAGCTTTCAGGTACACCGTTCACTTGAATATAATAAAGGACCCTGTAATGGTCACGCAAATGAAAAAGTTGAACATGTTTTTGATAGTTATTGATCTAGAGAGTCCAGAGACTTGTACTGTGGTGGAAATTTTGAGATTGCTTGAAAAACCTAGGTTTCTCAAAAATAGGTTCTTAACATCACAGATAACTCTCAAACTGTTTGATCGACATCAATGGTTCAAGAGCCAAATTTGTTAGGAATTATGATAGCTTTCATATGATGTCGATAGTTTGTGTAAATGTCAAATCTCACGTGACACACAATTGTTTATGAACTCCAAAAGACGAGTACATTTTGCCAGTTTTACTGTTGTAGCGCCACCTAGTGTCCAAACGGCGTGCTGCGCTCCATTTTAAAATTTTGGCACCCCTAAGCGAGACTGAAAGGAAATTAACTTTTTTCAATGATTATTGACATTCACACTCCACAGAAGTCATCTGCATTGGTTTGGTTCCGATCGGTCGAAAAACCAAGGACTAGTTCGCAAAAGTTGATTTTTTTATATGTCAAATGTCACGTGATACACAATTGTTTATGCACTCCAAAAACGTTATTTCGCCCCCAGTGGCAGAATGACTACATATTTCTTACAGACCTTGAAGACCACGATTCGAACAAGCCCATCGAGTGTCGTTACGTTTATTATACTGCCACCTAGAGGCCAAACGCCGACTTCTATAGTGCGACCTCGGACTGAGAGTATAAACATATGGTCCAAGCCCCGTGTAGATAGCTCAAACGGTTCACGAGTTATAACCATTTTAGTCAAATTAGCTCCTTCCGGTTCAGACGTTTTGTCGCCCCCCAGCCACCACGGATCAAAATTTAAACTTATCCGATAATTATTCACATTCACACTCCACAGAATTCATCAGCGTTGGTTTGGTTCCGATTGGGCAAAAATCCAGGGACTAGTTCAATTTCTTTATTTTTTAGTAAAATAATTAAGTTGGTATTATTATTTTTAATATGTGGATTAATAAAAGTAATTTAATTAAATCTGATTACAGGGATTAATAGAAGACGGATATAAAATTAAATATAGCTGCAAGCAGCGATTCCCGGGTTCGAGCAGTCTAAAGCTTCAAGATTGTTCAGAATGAAGAAAACTAGCGGCCAAAAGGCGCTGCTTTTAGTAGGTGACCTCGGAGCTAGTTCTTGAGTTATGGCCATTTTAATGTAAAAGGCTCCGCCTACTAAGAACTTTTGGCGTGCGTCCCTTATCGACCTTGAAAGGAAATTTCAACATTTTTTCGATAGTTTTTTACATTCACACTCCACAGAAGTCATCTGCATTGGTTTGGTTCAGATCGGGCAAAAATCCAGGAAATAATTATTTTACTAAAAAATTAAGAAATTGAACTAAGTTGGTATTATTATTTTTAATAAGTGGATTAATAAAAGTAATTTAATTAAATCTGATTACAGGTATTAATAGAAGACGGATATAAAATTAATTACAAACTCCTTTTATTGCCATGAGTGCAAATAAAAAAAAATGTTGGTGTTCTCTTTTTAGGCACAAACTGTTCAAAATACAAAATGCAGTCACACCGTTCAATATATATATATAAAGATATAAAAAACTTTTTCTAAAACATCGAACCACAGAACAGATTATACTTATCTACACTGTTTTCAAATTAGATTATATGTTAACAAGCGGATTTAGTTAAACGAATAGCAGTCTATTTTAAAACAACAGTGTAGACTTGTGTGACTGGACTTGAACAGATTTGAAGAATCAAAATTATTTCAAGACAGCGCTCTAGATCTGAGGGACTGGACTCTGTTTGACAGCTTCGATGCATCCTGCATCAAGAGAAGTGTCTGAAATACCTCGAAAGTATTCCTTTTACCGTTAGGGCGGTCGTGGCCTAATGGTTAGAAAGTCGGACTCGTGACCAGAAAATTGCCAGTTCGATCCTCAGGGCCGGCAGGTGCAAACTTGGTGCAAAATAGTGGTGCAAGAAATAATGACTTGTCAACAACATCTAGTGATGGCCGATGTCAAAACACTACTTTGAATCTTTTGTTTTCAAATCACTGTTTCAATGTTTTTTGTACCTTCATGGATAAGTGAAAGTTAACTTGCTTGGCAATACATGCTCATCAGATTTCATCAAAAAGATCTTAATTTGTGTTCCAAAGACAAACAATGGTTTACTTTTAACTGATTTATCTCGGCCTTATATAGAATAACTTGTAAACAAATGGCTTGCATTCTTCATTATAAACTTTACCTTCAGTTGTTCCATCTCAGTTTTCAGTCTTTGCCCAAGTGCTCCTCCTTTGGTACGAAACAGTGTCAGAAGCTGCACTGTGGTAATTCTCTGAATAAATGCACAAATGTAAATGAATTACTTGTAAATTTTTCTTAAGGAATAAAACTCAATTAATGATGTACTGACTTTGTTCCCTTTATAGTTTTTTCATCACATTATACGTTAAAATGATATACAACTGATTAAATATGTAGATTTAAAATAATGATGTTCTAATAATAACTAATCATTGCAATACTTACATCAGTGGTGAAGGTCGGTTAATGTGTTTATATGCTAGCTCTGTGGCGATCGTGACAGCTAGACCTATCTGGCAGTTCAGCTTTGCGAAGCGGCATGTTCTTCTATTGCGTTGCCTCTGGAAGGGTAGTCGCGCTACAGCGACAGTTATTGCGGGCCATTAAATAAATCATGTGAAATCAAATGACTACTCGACAACCAAATTATTTGTCGACAGTTTTTTTTTATTGTGGACGTTATTGACAAAGCCGACTAATTGTTGCAGCCCTAGTGTAAAAACACTAGTTCAAATGTCCTTTTTAAGCCAGCACTAATGTTACGCGTTACACAATAATGACGTTCACATTACATCAAGTAGACAACTTGAACAATTTGCAAGTGTTCTATTTTTTTTTTTATAAATTAAATCTTCCTTACCTTTGAATTTAACGTTGACGAGATTTGCCTCCAGCGAGAAACTCCTGTAACGAACAGGCCTCGTGAGCATAAACTGTTCGACTGCAGACGTTAATAGTTTTACAGATGCCCTTTTGACATAAAATATTAATACAAGACACTGTTTAAAGGAACTAACTAAATGTTTGTAAATTGAAAACAAGTCCATTGCATGATGTTAAATTCATTCAATAAACTATTTGGAATTATTCAAAAAAATTGCCAAATCTTTAACCAATTTAAATAGATTTTATTCGTAATTTTTAAATCATTTTAATGTAAAAAACGGACAAAGTTAAAGTTTACTACTTAAATTGAAATCTACAGAATGAATTTTTTCAGTGTACACAATCACTTTTAGGGGAGAAAAATTTAAAGATAAGTCACAATGAAATAAGTTAGGTTAGGGTTCACGTTGCGACATTTCGTCAGACTTTTCAAACAGCATGGAGACTTAAAATGTCAGATAGGACATGCAGTCTATTAATTGTTTAAATAGCATACTCTGGCGCATACGCAAAAGCAAGGTTGCTGCATAATTCGTAAAATCCTATTTAAAACAAGGATCCGCGGAAACCCCGTAAAATAAAATGAAACCAAGTTCCGAAGCTTCATTAGAAAAAAATCAGCATCGTAGAAATCGAATTAACATCCTTTGTAGAAAATTAAGTCTCATTTTAATTCTCCCTTTCACACAATTTTTAAAACATTTCTCAACTAAGCAGACAGCGCAAAAAGGATTGAGGAAAACAGGAAACGTTTATTGAAAATAATTTACAAAATAAACACTTATTACAATAAATAAAGTATAAAACAAAAGACAGTGACTCCTCTTCAGGCAACCGGACCAGCAGCCGCCGTGCCGCTTTCCCCTGCGGGCTGCGCGTCCTTTGACTCGTCGGCGGGATTGATGGAAATAAGAAAGCCGTCGACGCTCACCTTTAGGTCAAACGCCGCCGACTCGAGAAGGTGATCTTCGATGGCTTCGGCTTCGTTGACTTTGTCGCCGAGTCCGACGCGGCGCAGGTACGTCGACAGCGCCGAGCTGGTCAGTCACGCTCTGTTTGCCGTCGTCGGTATTCAGGACGGCCTTTCCCGCAAAAGACGGTTAAAACGACAGGGCTCCCTGCTTCAGCCTGCAACCCTCGCACCTGTGCGTTTTCGACTTTTCCACGAACTGCCTCTGCTTGTACCAGCAGTTCAAGCACTTCCGCAGAATCCGCACCTCGATGCCCTTTACGGTGGCGTTGAAATGCGCAGTCGAGGTGTCGTTCTGCTCGCCTGCTTCCTCCGGGACGTCCAAGTCAGCGATCTCCTGGATGGCGCTCGTCGGACCGGTGCACAGGCCAATTGAGCCCTCTCTGTCCCGAGTTGCCAGGTTCGTGAATGCGTAAGATGACCCTTCCTCGACCTGGCTGACGAAGCCGTCCCAGAGAGTGACCTTCACCTCGCCCGTCCCGTCGGAGATCCGCACCTCTCTGAGCTCGCAGTCGGCCTGGTTGACCTGCACGACCCTGCTGGCGGCGCCGCCAAGCCGCACTTGTCCGCGAACCTCTCCCACCTACGGAAACAAAGCACAAACGTCACGTCGGTTCTCCGCCCACCGTAAGCGCACAGGTAAAGCGCCCCGAACTAGAGAGCGGCGACTCGCACCTTCTGCTTGGGACCCAGTGCCTTCACCTCCGCCACGTTCATCCGTCGGCAGCTCGCCGGCGTGCTCCGCAAAAACGGCAGCGTAGTCGCGTCCACTCTTGTCCCACGGGGACACAACACGTCGAAGCCGTCGGGATCGGCAAAGCCTAAAAGAACACGCAGACATTCAGTACGGCGCCACCTGTGTTCAGCAATGATGAGTAAAATCAGTTCACTGGCATACTTATGCTTCGCCGGACATTCCTCAGCCTGACCCCGTTGCCGTTCTTCTCGGCCTGAAAGAAGACGGCTTGCAGCTTCATTGAAAACACAACCGCCCTGTGGTATTCCTGCCTTGCACTCTGCAGTACGGCTGTAAAGTAAGGCGAATCGTTCTTTGACTGCCTCCTGGTCGACACGTTGTGAATAAAGCCCTCAATGGAGTCTTCTCCCTCTTTTCTGGTTTTTGCTGGACTGGACATTTTTAAGTGTTGATAAACTCGAACGAGTAAACCATATGCCACGTCTGGGCCATACTTATACCCGCAAAGCAGGTGCAGGCAGGACATTGTGCATGGCCCGCAGGCACTTAAAAGAAATCGTTTTTGATTGAGCTGGTTAATTTCGATTGAGCGGAAACGTATATTTATAGTATTATTATGTATATATATATATAAACTTATATTATATACACTAAAATGGCCAGTGTTAAATAAACACTACTCAAAGTATATATGGTCCCACACAGTGTGTTAAAAACACTATTGAGGTGAGTAAATTAAGTGATTAATTAAGAGATGATTAAGCATTACTGATGAACACCTGCTGTTAACAAACAGAATCACTGAAGGAATGAGAAACACAAGAATTACAACTGACATCCAATCACAACA
The DNA here is from genome assembly GCF_947034865.1 of Barbatula barbatula. Classification (NCBI taxonomy): domain Eukaryota; kingdom Metazoa; phylum Chordata; class Actinopteri; order Cypriniformes; family Nemacheilidae; genus Barbatula; species Barbatula barbatula. Next base: position 21,237,373 of record NC_136780.1, on the reverse strand, counting down.
TTAGAAGAAGATATTACATCTCGCAAGATCTTAATAAGGAACAACAGCATTACAGCTTCACTTCTTTCGAAGACGTCCACAGAAGTCATTATTGAGAATTGCTATTAAAATTTCATTGGTTAAAAAATATGCCATCATTATGGTGGTCAGTGTTTGATTTAGTTTTGCTCTTAGCACATTTACTTTTTAAAGCAATGTTATAATCAATTGTTGTAGTGTTTTAAGATAAACACTTGCGCATAGCTAAAGAAACGCACTCACAAATTAAGACTTTAGTGAATTCTGCTTGCAAGATTTAAGCGAATATCACAACGTAAATCCATTTTTTTTATTTGGGTAAAATAAACCATAATGGTGACATCATATTTTGACCAATAAAACTTCAACATATAGACCTTTGACACAAAATAAACATTGGTTAGTAAGTTAGTTAAGGTGTTAATCATGTTTGTGGTTTATTCAGATCTTGAGAAATTTAATGCCTTTTATCTTCTGTTGATTTCATCTGTTATGATTGGATGTCAGCTGTAGTTCTTCTGTTTCTGGTTCCTTCAGTGATTCTGCTTGTTAACAGCAGGTGTTTGTCTTTAATTCTTAATCATCTCTTAATTAATCACTGATTATCTTAGCGAGCCACAACGTCAAATCACACAGAGCACAACCTACTTCTCTCTAAAAACATGTTTTACCTTGCAATTAACAATACAGATGTGAAAAATGCACTTTTGACACACCTTCATTTTGATAAATGTGCAGACAACACGAACAGCTTCATATTTAAAAGCAAATGTTTTTTTAATAAGAACGTTTATGATATCTGGCAGAGGCAGTGTTAAATTGTCAGGTTCCTTTCGAACACTAAATTTACACTTTCCGTGTTTTGGATCAACATTAAATCTCAAATCATAAATACGTTGGATGTTGTAAGAGAATTCTTCTGCAGATCTGGGAGGACAAAAACAAGACACAGAGAAGCATCAAGCTTTTGAACTCATTTATTTCAGGGAAGACACGTCTTAATATAATGCACAGTAAGACAACTGTTACAACCAAATAAGATATAGAAACTATAGGGAAGAAACATATTTATATAGTGCACACTAAGACACTTGCTACAACCCAACAAGGTATAGAAAACAGCATGTCAGACAAAGAATGTTTCTAGTTTAAGAAAAAATTCCCTTCCTCCACGTTTAGGCAGCTGTCCGCTGTGAGCAAGAAAACCACACATAGGTTACACTTAGTTATTCATTTATGTGGACTTATTGCTCTATGGGAAAAATAAATCTAACAGTTGGCCTCTTTAAGTCATTTATGACTTACCACATATTTTCCCATACCCATGATATACAGGAAGGAAACATGAAAAATAGTAAAGAAAATTCTTAATCCAAGGACCACATCTGGTCAGAACAGATATTCTGTCTCTGTCATTGCATTATATCTAGATTTGTGGTCATGTTTTCCCCTGGTCTTGCCTGAGCAACATGGTACCCTTTCATAATCACACTAATAGATGACTTTAATGCACGGCGAATCATAGCCATAATACAGGGCCATAAACAAAGCAAAACCAGAATGCATGAAATAATTATAACGATTAAAATCAGCCAATGTTCGATTTTACAGAACAGACTGGAAAAACTCAAACTCCAGTCCCAGTCATCTCTATTTCTCTCTCGACTGGTCATTTCCGCAACTGCTTTTGTGATGTTCATAATGCCTTGGTCGATCAAATGTCCATCCGCATCATTATCTGGAACATAGGTACAACAACTATCGCCAACAATAACACATACACCACCTTGAGAGGCTGTAAGCTGGTCTAGCACAAGTCTATTTTGTAACGTCATTAATCTTAACCCTCTCATTTCTTCCTTTATGTTATCAAATTTTCTAGTGGTGTCATTCATAAATTTAATCAATTCATATCTGGTTATTTCAACCTCAATTTGTAAACCAGATACTCCAACAGCTGGAATAATAGATTTTCCCATCGTGTCCATAGTCTGTGCTCTTCAGGCACTGGGTTTGATCTAGCGATTGCGGGTGTTTTACCTCTATCAGACAACTCTCTTTTCAACTATTTTTCAACTTCCAACTATTATTATTGTGTTTGCTGGTTCTACTAAAGCACACCTTCCTGTCCAATTTCTTGGCAGTGCTGTGTACACTCTGTGTCCACACAACCACCACCAATCGGCTGATATTCTTGTGCCTTTGTCTGAAGGCACGAGAGGGTGGCTGTGAATATTTGGCCTACAATATTCCAAGCAATGATTTTTTGCTGTGGAATTAGCTCGTCTCCAAGCTAACTGTGTGTTCATCATACCCAATCCTAACCCATTTTGGGCTTGACATTGAGTTTGATTCATCAGTGGATATCCATCCATGTATGCGAATAGGCAATTTAAACAACATCCTCCAGCCGTTGAGGTATTCTACACCTCCTTACAGTGCGATAATGGGATCTGTCCTAGTTCATATTCTCCCTCAGTTTTTTTCTCTACACACCATAGTCCCTTTGGCACAGATATTACTGTGCCCATTGGAGATACAACTTGCGGGACAGTATCCATACTCACGATTAACTTATCTGTACTATTATCAGGATTGAAACATTTGAATGGAGAGCGCCATTTGTGTACATCTAGAAGCAGAGTGACTGCAGACAACACACAATCTACATGGTATTTCAACTTCGGCACATTTACATCCAGTCTAGTAGACTGGGAACTATGTGGTAATAAAGTACATACATAACAATTACCTTTCATGGCACTTGACTTTACGGTGTAATTAGCCAATCTCCACCACATGTTTGTGGCATATGAATGTGGTGGATCGTCATGGTCTAACCATGAATCAGCATCATCTATCAATTGAATTGCTTGTACACCAGTCAGGATTAATATCAGAAATATGACTGACTTTTTTGACAATTTATACCCAAATGTGTAGCGGGGGAACCTTCAGAGGTGATCGGGAAGCTATTAATGGGGCAAAATATGCCCAGGCCCTATGTTCAGCCGACAGGTGGCCCCCTCACTCACTAGAAGAGCGAGGATCTTCTGTCTGGCACAAGCCCTCTCACCAGTGCCCCGTTACACACTTTGGGCAGGATTCTTAGGCCCTACAGTGTCAATTGGAAGTGCAGATATTGGCAGATGCTTCAGCCTGAATCAGAATCCACTGCGGTTGATGATCTGTCAGCACTCCAGTTCTCGTTACCGCGATAACTACAGCTGGCCCCAGATATCTCGGTTCCCCCACAGCGACTGGTTTCAGACTCCGAATCAGCACCTGTTGGCCTGGAACGAAATTATGGGTGGGCTTATCTGACGGAATAGGGAGAGAAAGAGAAACATCAGGACACACAGAATTCAGTTTATCAATTAGGGAAATCACGTAGTCATCCAGGATCACCTCCATGTCACCTAGGGAAGAAACGCCTGCGCAACCTTTGACCCAAGGGGTCGGGAAAGGTCTACCCATTAAAATCTCAAATGGTGAGTATTTTGTCGTTGAGGATGGGGTCATTCTTATTTCTGCCAATACGGCTGGTAGCACATCTGGCCATTTCTTGCATGTTTCCATACAGGCTTTTGTGATCTTATCTTTGATTGTTCGATGTGTTCGTTCCACCACCCCCGACGACTGCGGATGATAGGGTATATTATAGTGCCAATTTATGGATAACGATTTAGCCAATAGTTTGGTCACTTTCGAAGTGAAAGGTGTCCCGTTGTCACTTTCGATAGTCCTGGGAATGCCGAAGCGAGGTATCACTTCTTTCGACAGTATTTTCACAACTGTTTTCGCAACCTCCTTCGCACACGCAAACACTTCAGGCCATTTTGAAAACCTATCAACGATAGTTAGCATGTATTTCAGATTTCCGTCCGCTGGCATATGAGAAAAATCAATTTGAAGGCACTGAAAAGGTGCTTCTGGAAACGGTAACGCGTCATGTGCTGTTTTTCTGTGAGGGTTTGTTTTGGCGCATATCAAACACGAGTCTAGAATTAGCTTGACCATTTTTGCTGTATCCTGTATACAATACAAGCGATTAATCATCTGTATAACTTTAGATGCGCTGTTGTGTGAAATACCGTGGTAATGTCTTATCAATACCACCAAAGACAGCTTTGGGAAATGCAATTTTGCCATTTTTATCTCTAATCAAACCGTTAGCATCTGGAGCGCATCCATTTTCTGCCCAATGTTTCACATCTCCCTGCGTGGGTTGACTTTGCAAAATTTTCAAATCTATGTCAGGAACGCATGATATATGTGCAAACATCATTGTTTCTACGTCCCTATTCTGTGCTCTCTGATATGGGGAAAATTCTGCATGTTCTGCGGCCCATTTGGCCATTTCATCAGCATTTCGGTTACCAACAGCGTCTGGTTCATCTCCTGACGCATGTCCCTTGACCTTTACTACAGCTAGTTCAGATGGCAACAATACTGCTTGTAATAAATCTCCCACCAACTCTGCATGTGATATTGGTTTGCCCTCAGATGTCTGAAAATTTCGTCTAGCCCAAGTTTGGGCAAAATCTTCAACTAGCCCATATGCATATTTGCTATCTGTATAAATGGTGGCTCTTTTGCCTTTTGTTAACTCACAGGCTCTTGTTAATGCAATTAATTTTGCAGCCTGTGCTGAGTTATGGTTCAGGCGATATGCCTCCACCCTCTCACCCCTCTGTGTCACAATGGCATATCCACACAGATACACTCCATCAGACGGTCTTGAACATGAGCCATCTATATATAAATGCTCCCCCCCCATCCAGGGGCGTATCTTTCAGATCGACCCTGGCCGAAGTGGAGCGCTCAATATCATTCAAGTAATCATGAGGTACAGTTTCAGTTATCAATGTGGATAAGCCATACAGCGACTGAATAGCTTGGCTAGGAACAGAAGTGGGCTTAATGGTCAAATTTTCTGTGGCTAGCAGCGTTGCTTCATAGCCAGATGTCATGTCATGTGCTGTGTCTTCAAATTGTGCAAAATAACACCCACCTGCTGAGTGGCATATAAAATCAATGGATGTGATAAAAAAAAATTTCAGCCATTCTTACCATCTCTGACGCTGCAGCCACAGCACGAAGACATGCAGGCATACCATGGACAATCAGGTCTAAGTGCCTGGACAAATAAGAAACAGGACGTGGTTTGCCACCATGCTCTTGGGTCAAAACACCCAGTGCTACACCCATAGCCTCCCCCGCATACAAGTGAAACGGCCTCGTATAGTCCGGTAGCCCCAATGCAGGAGCGCATGTGATAGCAATCTTCAATGCTTCAGAAGTCCAGTTTAATGAGTCCCTCGGACCCATGCCATGTTGAATGAGACATCGTAGGCCTTTGTCATGATACGCACAGTCAGGTATCCATGCACGGCAATAGTTCACCAACCCCAAAAACTTTTGTAGCTGTGTCACAGTTTCAGGAGTTCGTATAGTCTTTATCAGCTGCACCCTCTCAGCTGAAATGGCTTTCAGGCCCGGTGAAATGATGTGGCCTAGGTAATGGACTTTAGGTTGCACCCACTGCAGTTTGTCATTCGAGGCCTTAAATCCTGCACTTGCAACGACATTGCAAACAACAATCGAGGCCTTCAAACAGTCAGCCTCAGTTGTAGCGGAGATCAAAATGTCATCTGTATACTGTAGGACACATACTGATAAAAGGCACATTAGGACACATACTGAGAAAACAGCTGGGCTATCAATGAATCCTTGAGGAAGGCGTGTCCACGTCAGCTGCGCACCTTTAAATGTAAATGCAAACAACGGCTGAGTACCTGCATGGACAGGGATAGAGAAGAAGGCTGCACACAAATCCACCACTGTAAAGTGTGTGTGATTGTGTGGTATAGAATTCAGAATAGTAGGCACATCAGGCACAATCGGGGCCAGAGGAATTACTAATGAATTAATAGCCCTCAAGTCTTGTGTCAAACGCCAACTCGTTCCGTCAGCTTTCCTGATGGGATTGATTGGTGTATTGTAGGGTGAGTGAGTGGGGACAATAACCCCTTGTTTCAAAAAATTATCTATCACTGGTTGAATACCCTCAACCTTTTCAGGTGACAATGGGTATTGCTTCATATACACAGGCTTCTGTGTGATCAATTTCGCCTTGTAAGGGGGTATATCAACAAAGCCTGATTCATCTCTATACTGTGACCACAATGTCGGGTTTACCTCATAAATGTTGAATGTAAACGGTTGTGGTTCATCATTACTCATGAAGTGTGGCAGTAATTCCATAGTTACATCAGTGACATCTGAAAGCAAAGAAAAACTCTGAAAACACAATCTCAATGCCAAGTTTATGCATGAGATCTCTGCCTAAAAGATTCAATGGTGAATTTGGAGTAATTACAGATTTGTGAAAGAAAGGCATATGGTTTAGTGCCCTGACCTCAATGGCAGGAGTCATATGACAAATTACTTCAGTCCCTGAAACCCCAACAGAGCGCATAGTACGATTTGTGATTGGCCCTTCATAAAATTTAGCAGAAATAGATGAGCACGTAGCACCAGTGTCGATTAAAAATGAGTAATCTACCCCACTCACTTCTAAATTTACAATGGGTAGTTCATCCGTGCGATTGCTTAAAGAAAAACAAATCATTGACTGTGCATTTGGACTGAAATCGCTCTGTGGGCACCCCTAAACATGTTTTGGATTATTTTGTTCATCCCTCTTGTTCACCCAAGACACCTGATATTGATTATCAGGACCACTCCCATTCAATGGTGCCTGAGTTCGGTTTAATTGTGGTGCTCGAGGAAGACGTGCGATGTCATGTTCCTGTTTCAATGTACACTCTCTCTCCCAGTGGCCTGGTTTACCACAATAACGACACACACCAGACCTTTTAAGACCTCCCCGAGGCGGGCCTCGATGATATTGAGCTCCGCCCCTTTGGTTCCCTCTGGTACGCACCGACAGTGCAGCCACTTGCTGTTGAGAAGCTGCCAGCATAACTTCCTGTGTCGGTTTAAACAGAAAAGAAGTGAAACCACCAGACGCATCTAACTCGCGAATGCGTTTGCAAAAATCTTCCACAGTTTGTTGCATCAAATTTGCAGTTGTTATACGAACCAAACGAGCCAAATCAGGATTCATATTATTTAAGCACGTATTTATGAACAGCGAGGACATTTCACCGCTTACTGGAATACGAGCGTCTTCTTCCCACACACGCTTAAAACGAGAAACAAACGCAGAAGCGGATTCGCCTTTAATTTGTTTAGTAGTCGTGGCATGTGTTAGATCCCTACAGACATGAGCACGGGTTTCTAAAAATTTTTTAACCTGCTTGAAAAATGAAGTCACATTATCCTGATTTGCCCACCAAAATACATGAGGGTCTCTCTGTACACCCGTGCCCTCCAAGTCATCATTATCAAGACTTAAAGCAGGGATTTCCACAATAAGAGACGATTCAGTAACATCATCAGCCAAAACTCGTAATAAGATTGCCCTATAGTCAGACCCACCTAATTGTGCAAATCTCGTATGTGAGCGCAAAACATCTACAAATGTATTTGAATTATTCGGGCTTGGCAGAGTTCTACATATAGTATCAATGTCCGTCAGTGTGGCTGGTTTAAGCAGAATTCTAGCACCCTCCTGCAACCACGCCATTGACGGCTGAGCGGCAGTGTTTAAAGTTTCTTTGTTTAACTCGGGAGGGGGTTGGCCAGTAGAGGAAAATTAAAGCAAAGAGGGATACAAATTTGAACCGGTGTGCGCATGAGTTTGGACAGAAATCATTGATGTTCAAAATGTTCTTGCATGTTCAAAATTGGAGGGAGGCCAGCCAAAGTAAATCTTCAAGTTTATTGATCAGAAGATTCAAAAAATACAACAGCTGTTGGGTCAGTTGCCTCAGAACAAAGGCTCAACCAACGCCCAGTTTTACAATTCTGGATATATTTATATTATTTGTCGCCGGTCTCTCTTCGTGCCTTTGAGTGACGTGTTGTCTGGTATTCGTCCAATCAGCTCTTAGTCCATTGTTCTCTGAGTTTCTGCAAAACATCAAATGACAACCCACACACCCCAATTCTACCCAGCAACAACATAGTTTAAAAGGTCAGACAATCCAATATGTGTGTGTGCATATTTATCTTTTTCAGGTGCATGCATATATTCTGAGACTTCAGCTGTCTCCTGCTACTTCCTCTTTCTTTTGCATGCTCTCGACACCCACACATCACTTCCTCTTTCAAGTGCACTCAATATCAGCTCTTAACTTTCATGGTTAACTCCAACACATTATTTGAGGTTAAGGGTTATTGTACGCAAGTAATAGAATAATAAAACACTTCTAAAAGTAATGATGCATATAGAATAATACTGCATAGGAAACATATGAATGAATATCCCACAGATGTCATTAACTCCATATCATCTTTCTTAAAAGAACCGAATCTGGGATATTTGTCAACTTGTGGTCCGGTGCGTTCCGACCATCCAGCCAAATTATCAACAAATGGTTGTGTCCAATACCCTTTGTTATTTCTGAACATAAAATCTACCGGCGTTTCAGGTGGTAGCGGTTTAGATATGTCTTGTCCCATACTCAACGAATGAATAAAAGAAATGTTAGAAAAGAAAAGTAAAAATAAGAAAAAGACGAAAACTTCCCTCACAAAATCCAACTCTCTTTTTGTTTTGTTACTTATCAGGTTTAAGTGATAAAGTCAATAAATAATTATAAATAAAAATACGCGCTTTGTGTGCCTCTCGCCTACTAGGACGTAATCTGGCCCTCGATTTACGTCACGGAGTGTCACACGTAACTGCAGAAACCCATCACAAACGTGCGGAAACTGCCATCAACAGTATATCACAGGAAGGTTATAAAAAAACTCTTACCTGTGTGATACTGCTGGAACCCGTAGAACGTCTTTCAGTCTAGCACGGTCTTCAAAACATAGAGTTATGTCTAGGTCCCCGGATTACCGATGAGTAAACAGGACGAAGCCCCCAATTGTTAAATTGTCAGGTTCCTTTTGAACACTAAATCTCATTTACACTTTCCGTGTTTTGGATCAACATTAAATCTCAAATCATAAATACGTTGGATGTTGTAAGAGAATTCTTCTGCAGATCTGGGAGGACAAAAACAAGACACAGAGAAGCATTAAGCTTTTGAACTCATTTATTTCAGGGAAGACACGTCTTTTTATAATGCACAGTAAGACAACTGTTACAACCAAATAAGGTATAGAAACTATAGGGAAGAAACATATTTATATAGTGCACACTAAGACACTTGCTACAACCCAACAAGGTATAGAAAACAGCATGTCAGACAAAGAATGTTTCTAGTTTAAGAATAAATTCCCTTCCTCCACGTTTAGGCAGCTGTCCGCTGTGAGCAAGAAAAACACACATAGGTTACACTTAGTTATTCATTTATGTGGACTTATTGCTCTATGGGAAAAATAAATCTAACAGGCAGAAAACGTAAATTAAATAACTTAATTTTATTACTCCGCCATGCAACACTTGTATATCCGGACATAATACAAGCTATGTTCTTCGCATTCACAACAATCTGCTCTGCAACAATAGGCTAGGCCTACTGGATTGTGCAGTTTTATTAGTTGAACACATCTGAAGAATTTAATTGAGTTAACTATAGTCTGAATAATATGAATATAATTCTTTTAATAATTAATATACGTTTTTAAAGCATTTTGGAGACAAACAACAACAAAATTCATGACGATCAGTTTAGCTGCTTCAGTTGAGTCTATATTTCGATACAGTGATCATGCCGTCGTCTATGATTGAGCTGGTGATTTTGATATAAATGGACTGTTTAACTGCCACATAAGATAATGTGATTGGTGATTGTAAATTATTGTAAACCATATACGTCAATGAAATGAACGCAAAAACAAATCAAATTCAGTCTGTGCATCTCCATTCCCATGGCTTTCCCAAGTGAACCGAAGGACCGTGTAATTAATATTTGTCAAAATGATGAAAGAGCGGTCGGTTACTCTGGTGTAGTTTGGGCAGGAACGGGTCTTTGGACGTGATGTCTATATTATGCATGTTCTGCGCGTGGACCACTTCTCTCTTCACTATTAGTTTAATTTGCACAACGCAAGCATTATATAATCCTCAAAAACACATAAGGCAGGTGGCTGACGAAAGCACCTAGAGATCTGTCGTTATTTGGAGAGCAACTAATATTCCCTTGTTAAAATATCATATCTGTACCCCTGCACACACACACAGAATTATAAAATGTATAATAATAACGTTATAGATGTTCAAATAACGTTTTAAATAATATAATTAATATCTAATATATAAAATAACCTGGTGTTACTTTTGTAGCCACATTTTCTGGTTTTAAGAACTAGGTGGCGTATGTTTTGTTGTCACAGAGAACATTGACGGACTTTACGCTTCAGTCCTGCATGTTCAAAATTTGAAGAGACAGTTTTTCCCAAAAAGATTAAGTAAAATGTATTATCAGATGTAAAAGCTTCTTTCCAGCTGGGGTTGTCTTCTCACATACGTGTTAACAACCCTGAGCCTTCCGTGTCACAGATATTTAAAACATGTGACGTCGATTTTCTGATCGGGCTCCTCCCCTGCCCTGGGGCGGGCGTACTCTCCTCTGAAACCAATCACCTCGGGACACGTTCATCTGACTCCATTTCCAGCAAACTGTTGGTTTTCTGCAAAACATGATTTGAGAACAGCTGAATGTGATTAATGACAGGAACATTCTTTCACACACACACACACACACACACACAAACACACACACACTCGTTTATCTTAAACTCAGCTCCTGCATTCCTCACAGCTCTTGTTTCACACTCCTACAAACTAGTTTTCAAGATTAAAAACCAGCACAGCATAAACATACTCATATCATTATATTTGACAGTAAAACAACCGTAAATATAAACTTGTAATGCATAGAACATCGTAAACCCATCACGGAGCGGTGAGTGTGTAATTGTGCACTACTTATTCATTCAGGCAGTCTGCAATACTTTGCCACGCATTTTCTCTTTGCTTTATCAGTGTGGCGGTGTTGCCTTTCTTCTTAATTATGTCTTTTACCTCCTTGTATGCCTCCAAGAGGATTTGTGATTCCGACGGGGAAAAGTACGCCGCTCTAGTTTCCATGGTGAATCTGTGAATTGGTGGCGGGTCTATTTGAGTGAGCCGTGAGCGTGCACCCATCCAGGAGTGGTTTCACCTGGCTTGATGAATCAGTGTCTGCTCATCCTGGCTTGAGCTTTGTGCAACCAATTAAGTCTGGACGCACTTGTTTTGGCTTCATTGAGCTCAGGGGTCCGTTCTCTGTAAATCACTAACTCAGTTAGCTGGATTTGATTGTTGACGATTTGGCATGATCTTTGATTGTTGACGATTTGGCATGATCTTTGATTGTGTAATGGAAATTTTCTAGTCTTGTTGGACCTTACATTCAGTCCTGCATGTTCAAAAATTTTAAGAATCGTAGAGACAATTTTCACAAAAATAAGTGAAGTTTATTATCAGATGTAAAAGGTTTCACAGCGCTGGGTTGCCTCTCCACAACGAGCCAACAACTCAGATCCCTCCTTTTTTACACATATTTATATAACAGTTGACGTCGTTCTGACTCCTCCTCTGTCTCCGGGCAGCATTCTCTCTTAGCAACCTATCAGGTCCTGCAAACTCTTGCTGACCCCATTCCGTTCTCTGCAAAACAATATATTGCGCAACATCCCTCAGATTCATCTCAATGGTTATATGGCACTCAAATGGTTATATGATTAAGACATATCTATTAAACTTGAATCATGTCACGCAGTAAAAAAATACATTTGATTAAAACAAAATTAATCATACATTTCTATATTGATCTTAATTCCCACAGTCTGTCTTTGTTTATGAAGTGTCTAACTTTGTTTTTCTCTATACGCGTCATTGCACTCTGCCGTTGTCCTCAAGCAAAGCACAAGACATTCTGTTTAAGATAAGGGGTCCTCACTTATTGTGTGGACCACAGAAGCGCTCTTGCTCGAGGGGAAAGGTGAGGAGGGGTGTCACGTTTTAATCATATATATACTCTGTGTGCAGAAGGAAAGAGCGCCTTTTTTCTGCACCATGCTCACTGCTTATGATGCAGATTAAACGACAATAAAATACTTTGCATGGTACCTCACCTCTCTGTGTGTCGTGTTTGTCAAAGGTTGACTCGCCTAGTTTAAGGAATAAGAAAATTCCACAACAATTGTTTGGTTCTTGGACGCTCATCCTGAGAAAAACTGGGCGCGTTCTTTAGCCATGCTGAACAGCCAATAACAACGTTGCTGATCATTGTTTCTGCTATCGATACATATCCCCTTTTAAACCAACACAAGAACACGCAATGATCTCAGATAACTCAATCCAGCGATACTAATCATAAACAACAGGTGTGTTCGAAGAAGCCAATTAGCCGGATCATGAGTAGCACGATGATATTATCTTGGATGTGTCATTTGATCTCGGATGTAATAAGCGACGTACGAAGAACGGAACCCAGCTCAGTCTTAATTCTACTTTTGTGCAACGGCCCCCTGGTGGAGATGGGTTCTGAGTGATTATATTGCCTGTTAATGTTAAGATCATGTGTGGGAAGGTTCTTTTGTTATGTTCCTGTCTTTGCAGGAAGGGGACATGTGGCAGGTGTCCTTTGGTTGTGAACTTCTCCATCATCAATTCTTTGCGGATATGCTATCCTTCCCTCTCCCATGCGGCCATGATGAGATTGACGTATTAAATTGAATTAATCAAACAAAATATTGTTAATAAACTATAATATTTTTACTTGTTATGTGCGATAACTGTAGCAGCAGTGTCTTTCTCAGTGAGTTCAGTGTTTTCTCGTAGACTATACTTGTAGCGCATAGAAACAGAGTGAGCATTTGTAAACAATGAAGTTACGCAGAAATTGCTACTCACAAAGTAATAACACGTGGATGAGGATCTTTACAAACCTGTATGACATATACAAGCACTCTGAATCTACGTTTATGCCTATATCCATGTTTATGTATGCACATGATTAATCATCAATGGCCAACATTTCATACAGTAAATGGTCAGCATATGTAGTTGTATCTATGTTTTTGTCTATTCCATTTAATTCATATTTATGAACAAGGCATTAGTGTGATTTTTATTGCAGTTAGTGAATGGTTTTGGTTAAGGTATTATATTGAAAATGCAGTGTGTATTTGTAAAGGCTACATCTCAGTCAGACAAGAGAAGTTGGTTTCCAGACAGAATCTCCACAGCTGCATAGTGTTGGGACACAACTATCAATGAGTGGGGCTGTCGGGGTGAATTAATTTCCTGTGCGACGATTCTGTGTGAGATATTAGCGCATTAATCCAGAATTTTGGTGCCAAAGTTATGTTGTTGCAATTGTGTCTCAGAAGAAGCTTATAATTAGGCTATATCCAGAACAAGCTTACAGTATCTTCTGACACTTTTGTTTGATCGAAATATGCAATTTATACTGAGAGTGAACTATATAAAGCAGACTGCACATGATCATACATAATAATATAAAGAACAACACAAACATTACAGTCAGTATATGGTCATGTTCATGTTATCTTATTGAGTAAACACGGATATCCGAATAGTCAAGTGACATGCACGAAGTGTGAATTACGAACACGAGATGAAATGCATAAAATAATTACCAATTTTAAGTGTTGACCTACTAACAGCTTTGTGTAACTTACATGCACTGTTTTTCATATAATACAAGTGTTCACAAATGTAATTGTTCATAGGGCACCATTAGGTGACATCTTAAATACAGCACAGAATCTAGTGTTGATGTTGACAGACAACTTAAGTTGGCCAGGGAACGTGAGGCCACTCATACAGGGTAGGCCTAATTCAGCAGAGCTTGCTGTTGGACAACAGAAAGAGTGAGACCAGGGATCCGTTTCAGAAAGCAAGGTAAGTGCAAACTCAGTGTAAGTTAACCCCAGAAAACAGGATACGCTGGGTAAGTCAAGCTCGTTTCAGAAATCGAGGTGTCTTATACCTAGAGGAAGTAAAAGTTGTAACAAGGTTTCCGTGTGATTTCTGCCCTGAATGTCATAGTGAAGAAATTCAAGGAAGCGCGGGTAAACAGCGAGAGTAACTATGACTCTCTTAACAAGGGTAACCGCCCACCGGGAGGGTAACATGATGGTTACGATGAACCTAAATGAAGACGACAACCCCCGCCCCTAGGGGCAAACCTCAATAACGATGATTTTAATTCTGAAGCTGCTACAATTAGGAAACCCAAATGGCGATGTCCCGATTGTAAGAAACACTTCCCTACCGAAAGGAGCCTGGGTATGCATAGACACCCTCAGGTTGTGAATGAGGAAAGACTGGTCATGAAAGCAAGCCGTAGGAAACTGTGGTCCGATTTCGATGATAGCCTCCTGGTCAGGTTGGCCAATCAGACCTGGCACAGTGGAATGTCTAAGTCGGCACTACACGACCAACTTCAGTGCTCTTTCCCACACCGATCAGAGGAGGCAATCAAGAAAAGACTACGGATTCTGGAATGGCAGCCGGAGGCTCGAGCCTCAGTACCTCTTCCCCTGACCACCGACCAACCGTCACCCCTACCAGAAAACATCCACGGCCCCACCGAGGCTCACTCCCCATCACCCACACCGCGAGAAGCAAGTAGACGACGGCTGAGGAGGACATCCTTCGAACCACTGCCAATTCCATATGGCAGCCGGGGATGAAGAGGAAAGAGCTGTCCTCCCCGGTAATGGAAACTCTACCACACCGCTCTTCTGATGCCATCATGAAGAGACCAGCGATGATAATGTGGACTCCTCCAACCGATACAACACCTCCCAAGCTATCACCCACCATGTCCCCGACCCCCTCTCCAGTTCCAGCGGTCCCTCCTGAACCTGTCATGTCCATGGTGCAGGATCCCTGCTTGGAATGGAGACGAAGGATGAGTGACACAATCCTCAAAGATCTAAACCGAGACACAAAAGAGCCATAGCCGATACGAGGTTACCGTGTGAACAACTCGTAATTAACTATGTTTGGGGCAAGACCACAGCATTTACTTTCGAGCTATGCGCCGTCATAAACTGTGGGGGAAAAATAGCTCATGGAGGGGGTACGAGGTATATGTATGAATGGACTGGAATATGGACAGTGTTTGTAAGGCGTACCTGTCTGGGCAAACCCATAGGGGTGAATGGTGTCCGGCATGGAATAAGGTAATAGCATATACCGGTGGTTGGACCCCGGAAGAACCCAGCCTTTGGACCCGTACCTCGGCAAAGAGATTACAGTGCAAGCCAAAATCCACTCACCCTTTCAATATCCACCAGAACGGGATCAACCAATTACACAGGGGAATTTTTCCTTATAATGGGGGGTGAACATGCAAGGAACAGATAGAAAAGCAGTAATAAAAATTTGTTGTGAACAGTTCACCTGAGGAGGAAAGAAATGAGAAAATAGCTGAGCCATTATCGGTAGGACAAAAGAATGGAGTGGTAGAAATAGATTACACCATGTTAAAACCAGAAGATATGATAGAAAGAGCCACAGGATATGGGGAAAATAATTTGTGGCTGGAATGGATAATTACCACAGCCAGAGAACAGAGCTTAGATGATTGTGTAGGATGTGCTAATGCAAGACCCCGTTTATATATTGAACCAGCCCCGTTGTACCAAAACGATACGTGGGGTTATGAGTGTATGTTAACACTGACAAGAATGGCCAGTACACTAGCAGCAATATTCCCACCAATAACCAACCTTTCAAGGGCAGGTCCATTTACACCACAGAAAGCAAATTATATATGTTATGATATTAAACGTCAATCACAACCAGCAACCTGGGGGAGATAAACAAGGAGTGGTGTGATCAGATAATAGTAGATAATGGAACTAAAATAGGTACGTGGGCTAGGGCAGGTTTGTATTATTATTGTGGAGATCGAAGATTGTTTACTAGGATACCTGAGAAGGCAAAGGGAGTGTGTGCTTTGGTAAGACTGGGAGCCCCAATAACTCTGATAGGTGATAGAGCAGTCAGAACGGAAACCGTGAATTCAGCAACATTGACTAGAAGACGTAGGAGACACGTCATTAAAAAGAGAGCAATAGGTTCAAGTGTAGATTTGTCATTAAATAGTCCCACGTATATCGACGCGATTGGAATTCCACGAGGTGTACCAGATGAATATAAACTAGCAAACCAAGTGGCAGCAGGTTTTGAGAATATACCAATAATAGCTGCTATTTTTTCAGTCACCCCAAACAAGAATGTAGATAGGATTAATTATGTGCATTATAATGTGATGAGGTTAGCAAATATGACAAGGGATGCAGTAGATGGTTTAGCAGAGCAACTAGTGCTAACTTCACTGATGGCCATCCAGAACCGTATGGCTCTGGACATGCTGTTGGCAGAGAAGGGAGGAGTATGTGTAATGTTTGGTGATCTTTGTTGTACTTACATCCCTAATAATACGTCACCAGACGGATCAGTCACTAGGGCATTGGAAGGTTTAAAAGCTTTGTCTGTCGAAATGAAGGAACACTCGGGAGTGGACAATCCAATTGGGGAATGGTTAGATAAGGCGTTGGGGAAATGGAAAGCATTAGTGATGTCCATTGTAGGGTCCATAGGAGTATTTTTGCCAATGTGGATGTTGTTGTATTCCGTGTATTAGATCATTGTGTAACAGGCTCATTGTGACAGCCATAGAGGAAAAAGTAGGCCCGGCCCAGTACCTTATGCCTTTATTGTCCAGTGAGTAAGAAGAACAAGAAGATGATGTGTGACCTCTTTCGAGGTCAAGAGAGGGAATTGTGGGAATTAAGATCAATGGATAAAATCAATGAGTGTTTTGTCTTTTAACCAGTACATTTTTGTGTGTGTGTCAATATTATGAAGTATTTTAAGTTAAATAGATGTGTTTTAATTATATAACCATGTGTACGCTATATAACTATTGAAAAGATGTTTTGTTAAAGGCAAGGAAAATTGCAGACAAAGGCTGGTTTCAGAAAAGTGCCCCAGTTGTAAGAATGTGTTTTTCAGAGATCGGAATGTGGTCAGTAAGTGGGGGTTGCTAAGAGAAGAGGCTACCTGGAGATGGGGGATGGTAGCCCAGACTGGCTCCCAAAGAAAAACGGCCCAGAACTGAAGGGAAAAGCATGTTCTGTTTATGTGTATGTGTAACAAGAAGCATCTTCTTTTTGGGGGAAGGGATGTGCACGAAAGGGAGCACACACACACACACACACAACGTATTTTGTGGAAAATGTTGTTTTACAGATGTGGAAGGTGGAGTCAGTTCGAGGTGGCGGCACTGATTGGCTGCCGAAAGAAAGAAGAACTGCCCAGAATTGAAAGAGGAGGTCACAGATTGGCTAGGAGGGAACAAAGAAACCAGAAGAGAGATCGACGTCATATTCTGTATTTAAATGTTTTCCTGTGAAACTTTCTGGGTTGGTCTGCTTGTTGTTGAGAGGCAACCCAGCGCGCTGTGAAACTTTTACATCTGATAATAAAATTCACGTATTGTTGTGAAAATTACCTCTTCAATAGCTCAAATTTTTGAACATGCAGGACTGAATGAAAAGTCGAACAATAGCTAAAGGAAAACAAACAGAGTAACATTCACATCAGAACCTCCTCCATACTCATTATGAATTAAATAATTCAAAAAACCTCTGGCTTTATTTTTCTTAAAATTCCACCTGCTGGAATTTTGATCTCATTACATGTGAAATTGGATTGAGTTTTACATTTGTAATGTATTTGGGTGAAGAATGTGGTACACAGGCATTAACTGCTTATTCAGCTTAATTATTTCAATAGACGATGCAATCCTTGACATGTGAACTAACAGATCACGACTACAAGAGTAACATTGTATTACTGAGCAGCTTCTGTGCAAAGACCATGCTGGGTGTTTAAAATGAAGCATGTCTATAAACTGATCCGTATCCAGGACCATAAATATTTTGTAATGAAAGCATTACTGTGTGTTCACAGAGCGTGAATGAGGTGTCAAGCGCAAGTGATTTACATGTTAAGTCGATGCAAAGACGCGTTAGACGCGCTTGCGGCGCGAACGATGCGAGTTGAAAAATCCGAACTTTGGCGAAATTTTGCGCGTTTTCCGCGTAAACCAATCAGGAGCCTGCTCTAGTAGTGACGGCGAGCAGAGGCAGAAATACAAAATGGAGGACAAGCTCATCTCAGTGTGTGGACACCCGGAGCTATATGATACGTGTTCATATTTTTATAAAAATAGGAATAAAAAGGATCTTGCTTGGAAAAAAGTGAGTGAGGAGGTCAGAGAATCTGGTAAATTGTAAATACATTTTCGTTAAACGAATTTCACGCGCAAACACAAAATGTTCAAGCGTCCAACTACTCGCGAATAGCGCGTTTTTGACGCCTCATTCGCGCTCTATGTGAACACACAGTAAGACTTTGAGTGTTGTGGGATTTAAGATCAATATAGATCAATATAAAAATGGATGATTAATTTCGTTTTAATCAAATGTATTTTTCTATGTTTCATGATTCAAGTTTAATAGATATGTTTTAATCATATAACCGTTTGTGTGCCAACCAAATGATGTTTTGTTAAACTTGTGAACAAAGGTTGGTTTCTGAGAGTTCCCCCAGTTGCCAGATGTTGTTTTTCAGAGAATGGTATGTGGTGGGAGTTCAAAGGAGAGAGGCTATCTGGAGATGGAGGATGGCAGCGCTGATTGACTGCCAAAGGAAAACGGCCCAGAATGAGGGGGAAGCATCTTCTGCTTATGTGTGTAAGTAACAAAAGCGTCTTCTGCTGATGAGAAGGAGTGAGCGCACGGAAGGGGGTTGGACAACGTGTTGTTTTATAGATTTTGAAAATGGAGTCAGTTCGAGGTGGCAGTACTGATTGGCTGCTGAAGGAAAGAAGAACCTCCCAGAATTTGAGGAGGAGGTCACAGATTGGCTAGGAGGGAACAAAGAAACAGAAGAGAGATCGACGTCATATTCTGTATTTAATGTGTTTTTGTGAAACTTTCTGAGTTGTTGGTTCAGCTCATTGTGGAGCTAACAACCCAGCGCGCTGTGAAGCTTTTAAATCTGATAATAAACTTCACTTATTTTTGTGAAAAATTGTCTCTTCAATACCTCAAATTTTTGAACATGCGGGCTGAATGAAAAGTCCAACAGTGTCAAGAGCCATCTTTCTCATGGCCTGAAAGATACTTGACTGATGGATGGCTCGCATCATTAGCCTTAGGTATTCTCTTGTTGGGCCGCCTTCATCCACTGCCGCTTCACTATTCTCCTCAGCATAGACAAAACTATATCTAGTTTTGCTTCTGGATTGAACCGCCGCCCCTTGAATGCTTGTGGCTACACTGTAGTATGTTATCTCTGCATACATTTATTTGGTTACTTGTTGGGCAAAAGCTTTTATCAACTTTGCAGAGCAATTTTTTAAGTATCGTTTGTAGGTCAACCCCGCAAGAGACCAAGAAGTCATTCAGTCAACGAACATTGAACTGTTTAAGTTTTAAAAAAGTACTTATAGTTATGTGAAGTTACTATAGTTATGAAGAGGGACATACTCATCTACAGGTGCCTCCCAGTGTTGAGGGGATTCTTGGTGGAAAGAAGGGGCATCATCCAAAAGATAAATAACTGATGCCTTGGGAGATGTGGGCTGCATATCAAGGTCAATAATATTTGGCTGTGCGGAAGGACAGCAGGGTAATGGTTGTGCTTCAAATACTACATATGGCAGCTGAACAGAAGACAGCGCCAGTGAGGACTGGGCAGGTGGCAGAGCCACTGGATGTTGCACAGGAGATGGAGCCACTATTGGAATGGCAGAAGTTGAAGCCGCGTGGGTAGAGTCACTAGGGGAATGGCAGAATGTGAAGCCACTGAAGGCTGGGCAAGAGGTGGACTCATTGAAGGATGGACAGAGGGCAGAGCCACTGGTGGCAGAGCAGAAGAAGGAGCTACTTGATGTTGAACAGGGGGCGTAGCAACTGAAGGATGGGCGGGTGATGGAGCTGCTGGAGGCTGGGCAAGAATATCAGGGAAAAAATGCTGAATAAATTTATAACATATGCCAACTACTACCATGCTGGCTTTTAAATAGTTTTGCTTTTGGAGAACTGCTGTCTAAAAGCAATGTCACACAATCGGTCTGTTGAGGTATATTTTTAAAAGCATTGCTGTCATAAAGACTACAGCAGAACTCTGGCTTGTGATATTGCTACAGTAACTTACCAGATCATCTAAAGATGACAACCAAAGGACATATAAAGTCGAGGATGACTTTATGCCATGATCTGCAATTGACCCAGAAGAAGAACTCTCAATAGCTTTTGAAGCAGCAGCTTCTAGAACTTGGAAAAACTTCACTGGCCATTTAATTTTGTCCAATGAAGTCAAACAAGACCTTGAAGCAAACACACATAATGGCAATTGTCAACAAAAACCTATGAAAAACACGTTGTCCTCTTTTAACGGATTCTGTCACCTGAATTGGCTCAGACATGATGAATTTGATAATTAAACTGTAAACCCATTCACTCGTGGAATCACGACGATCAGGTTAATTAACTAAACCATATTACATTGTCTATGAACCATTTGTGAATATATTTGTACCAAACATATCAAATTCAATTGTAGAAAAACAACTTGAAGCCGTACGCCACAATCTTCATTACCAATACACGAATATGGATTTTTGCATCTTACAAAACTTGTTACTAAGGTAAAAATAAGCCGCAAATAAGTATAACTTAAACTTACATTTATGCGTTGAGATGTTTTCCGTGTAAAAACAAGATATTCGCATGAGTTTGATCATTAAGTCATCAACGACGTTGCCTGAAAGTCCTCACAGGTTTGACATTGAAAGCAGCCAATCACTGAACAGAATGTGTTCAACCAATGAAACACGCTCATTGTTTTATACCCAGTGCTTCAGCTTTATTTATGTCAAACGAAGACTATCAAAAATTAACCACAATCCACTCTCAATTCTAGTTGAGAACCACAAACATAATAAACCAGAGGTTCTCAAAGTTTACATTCAATATCAAAGGTGCAGTACAATTGTAATTACAAAACTTGCTTTTAATAAACATTAAAAATAACTTTAAATAACAAATCAACTCTTTATTTTTTCAAAAAAAAAAATTATCATGTTTTTATTGTGTAAGTTAGCTGTATTTTACATTATTACTTATCAATGAAACTGCAATTGGGTTCTTTTGAATATTAATTTGAATGCACAATTAAACATTGTTTTTTGCAAATCAACTCTTCATATGCTTATCATCATATTCATGGTGTTATCTAGTCGTACTTGTGTTTACTGTCTTAACTGTTACATACAGTGCTGTATATTTATACAGCAAAATGCAAAAAGTCGTTCTCATTTACATATTTAAGAAGAAAAACCACGCACTCGCGGGGCTGATACCTGCAACATTTTATCTACGTGCTTTAGCTTTAGAAGTCGGTAAACACTGCTAAAGGAGGCAAAAACACGAGACGCCCAGACAGTTATGTTGT
This sequence comes from Barbatula barbatula, assembly GCF_947034865.1. Taxonomy (NCBI): domain Eukaryota; kingdom Metazoa; phylum Chordata; class Actinopteri; order Cypriniformes; family Nemacheilidae; genus Barbatula; species Barbatula barbatula. The sequence goes on along the minus strand of NC_136780.1, from coordinate 21,215,715 downwards.
CTAACGGTGCCGAATCGTGCTAATGAATGCGACCAGAGGCGTTTTAGCTCCGTCGCTTGTGTTACCAAGGCAGCATGTGACGTGTTTGTGATTACATTCTAAAAATGTCCGTTATCAGCTCTAAGGTAGAAAATCAAACCATTTACACACCGGATGACATGGATAGGCACGGAGTGGAACAAGAACGACCCCTACACTGGTTTGTACGCGCGTGCCTGCATGTGTGTTTGTTTGGCACTTGGCGGGTCCGGACTATTACCAGCCAGTTTGCGGGTTATGTTTTGAATGTTGCGCAGAACAAGCGCACATACTCAACTCATGAATCAATGCATCAGTTCAACTGCGCATTTCTGACCTACTTCAAAACAACCGTCACTAAGCAACAGGTAAAGATGCGGTGGTTTGTTTGCTGAAAGGAACGCAACAGACCCTTGAAACATAATGTTACACTTTAAAGTTTTAATTTTAATTGCAAAATTTAAATTACACAATTTTCCCCTTTTCATGCCAGAGGTTTTTGCTAACCCTGTATCCTGATCCTCAGACAGGGCCACAAAACTGCTTCAATGTGGCCCTCAGTAAAACCAGGGTCAAGATCAAGATGACCTTTGGCCTCCTAAAGGCACGTTTCAACTGCCTTAGGCGTCTAAGAGTGTCACCAGAGCGGGCATCACAGATAGTGGCTGCATGTGCCATTCTGCACAATATAGCCACTATCAGAAAGGAGCGAGAACCACCACAAAACCAGCTTCTCCCTGATGAAATTGACCCCATCACACTTGACCACCCAGCTGGCGCAGCTGTCAGAGATGCAATCACAACGCAATATTTTACTTAAAGCACACTGACACTGTTTTATTGGTCATGTGGAGGAAGAAAGAGAGCAAGAGAAAATTACATTAATAAAACAATCCAAGTGTTCATACTAAAGGGTTACTTGGTTAAAAAAAAGTTCACATACTGAGATCAGTTTTTTCCAGCTGTTTGATCTCCAATTTAATTGTTTTAATTTGGAGCTCCTTCAGTGAACAGTCTAGTTCTAGACTCCTTTTGTAAAGAGTCTGTTTCCACCTGAAACAATCATTACACATTTTCTGGAGGTTGATCAAATCACAAAAAGTGACATGACTTTCTACAAACATAGGATTGACTGTAATTTATGTCAAAGGTTTAAAGCATTACCTTGTTCACATTCCTTCTGTAGCCCATTGAGGTAGAGGCTTCAGTTTCTGGGGCAGGTTGTGAAAAATCCTACAGTAAAAGAGATGTGTAAGGGCCAGTCACTTATGTTATTATGACATTCAAAAGTGTGCCATAATAAAAAGCCCAGTGCATTCACCTCAGCAACTGTCTCAGAACACACAGACATAGTGTCTTCATCATTTGGTTCACCCTAATAAATAAAAATAACTGTTATAAAGCAGGTTATGTTCATTGTGTTCTGTCTTCTGCATACTGACCTCTGTGCAGGAGACTGTGTGCATGTGTGCTGGCTTCAACAGAGACACTGTATTTCCCTCGACTGCAGAACAGAGTCAGCCATATTTAACTCTTTTTAAAACATTAGTAATGCATTGCACACACATACCCAGTGTCACTTGCTTAGAGGAGCCAGCACCAGGGTCAGACTGTACAGCACTTGAAATCCCATCCATAATCAGCCGACCCTTATTGTTACTCAGTGCCAACTCCTCCACCACAGTGTAATCTTGAGGAGGTGGCCCTCCCCCAGTTTAACTAATTTCACACTTTTCTGCTTGCTGCAAACAAGCGTTTGTGACTAAATGTTCATTCATGAAAGTGCTATGGATATCTGTTTTAGCACTCTGTGGATATCACAGTGGTCAATGCCTTCATACTGCACCAGCAGCAGAACCCAAGGCAGATGACCCAGAAGGAATTCTGGGAGGCGCTGGATCTGGAGCTTGTAGACTGGAAGCTGCTCCACTTCTGCTCCTTCCACCTCATCTTCTGTAATAACAGAAGCACACTCAGGCCTTATCTGCCATCGGCCAAAGCACATCACCGAGCCAGGCAAAGATGACAGGAGAAGATGCCAAGTGTGCCATCAAAACACTCCAGTAATGTGCCCTGCATGCAACCTGTTGCTGTTTCCATGAGACATGTGATTGTTTCAATTACTTTACATATTCTCTCTGAATGGAGTTAAATGCTTTTATTCAGAAATGATGCTGAAGGGTTTAAACATATGGCAATCTTGTGAAGTCCAAATGAGTGAACATAACCAAATAATTGTATTACATAATGATATTAAAGTTTCAGTAGTTACATTTTGTTCTTGAAATCGACCAGTTTGTGTTGTCAAACACATTACACTCTTTTCCTGGTCAAGATTTTGAATAAAGTCATTTTTATCTACTTAAAGGAATAGGAAAAACCACACCCACATTTGTAATGATGTTGTTATTTACTCGTGTCATTCCAAATCCGTGTCACTTCTTGATTTGCATACAAAATAATTATTGAAAAAGCTCACTGTCTCTGAAACTACTTACTTCCCTACTGTATTGTAATGGATCAAATAAACATATTTAAACATACAGTGGAGGTCAAACTTATTAGATTGATTGTTTTCAGCAGCTAAACTGGCTTTAAATAATTTGTTCCTATCTTTTGCTATAGTGTGTTTGTTATTAATGCTCAGAGACACGAAGGTGAAATCCAATTGCAGCTTTATTGTGGGATATCCAAAGGTGTGATCCAAAGAACAGGCAAGAGTCGTACACAGACAGGCAGTCCAAACAAAGAAACAAACAAAACAGGCAGGGACCAGAGGCAAAAGAGTATTTAAGCACTACTAATTTCCTAACACTTTAAAACTAACCTTCACTGAGGGAGAGTAAACGATGACTTCCATGTGTGACTGAACTACTCCTTTAAGTTCATTTAGACCTATATACACACGTTTAGACAATATGGCCAGTGACATTACATTTGGGAGCCTGGGAAATGGAATTGTCCTTAATGCTGTAGATAGTCTTCTGAAACTGCTAAGGAAACATGGATCAACTGATCTTCCATCCGGTTCCTGAACCTTGTTTGATACTCCAAAAACTGTGAATATTCAGAAGAAATCAGGAATGGAGTACTTCTACTTTGGAGTAGAGTAAATGTTAAAAAACTACATGCAAATATAGAGTGTAGAGATGACTGAAAGGATGAATGTCTTGGAGTTTAGACTTAATGTCGATGGCCTCCCACTATTTAAAAGTTCAAAAACTTGACTTTGGCCTGTTCTTTGTAGCACCGATCTGAAACCTACTGATGTATTCCCAGTGGAAATTGCTAGATGCAATACATGTGGCAATGCTATTATCTTTTTTCACAAAGTTTAACCAAAACTTATAACGTTTGCTGCATTCATAGTACCGATGGTAATGAACTGCGCATGTGCGTGAGATAAGGTCCTTGTCGCAGGTCCTGGCAGACCAATGAAAATGCCGTTCCCGAGTGACTGAAAAAGTCAGTAATTGTTAAAAAGAAAGGAAATGCATCCTATCGGTTCCCCATTTCTTTTAAATTTGGAACCGGTCCTCGATCCCCAACCCTAACTGTAACTTTGCACTGAAGCATCTTGAACACACTGCCACATATCTGATGGATTTAGTCTGTCTGCTTTTTCTCTTTTTATCCATGTTATAATAGATGGACTAGATGATAGTGACCAGATCTCTATGTTTGGCACAGGCTTTTGTCACACTTATGCAATAATGTTTTTAATCAACACGTATATAGTCAGGCCCACAAGTATTGAGGCACACTTTTGGTTATTTTAGCTATTTACCTAATTGTATTGACATTGGTTATATACTTAATATTGTCTTAAAGAGCATAATCTCATCTTTATTTCGAGTGTTTTCACATCTTAAATGGCTGAAGGCTTTAGGAATTACAGCTCTTTAATATGTAGCATTTGATCGAATGATCAAAAGCTGTTTTATGGACTTAAATTGAATAGAAAAAGCAAATTATAGTGATCATACTGGTGTAAAATGATTATGGTTACAAAGACCTTGAACTTGGTATGGCTTAGATATTACTATGCATTATACTCCAGTGCTCTTTTTGTTATTCTATGCTTTTTGTTGCATGGAGTTGCAAAATAACTTCCAAAAGCAGAACATGTTTTGGAACTCATGCTTACAGTTATTTTAGTCACATATCTTACATCTGCACAACTTCAGCGACGGCCTTCAGGTTTGATTTTCCTTCACAAGTCTTCTCAATGTATCTTACTGTATCTGATGTGTACTAACATGCTCTCTATTGTTTTAAATGTGTTACATGTCTGTTCAGGATGAATGACTTCTGTATGACTCGACTGTAATTCATGGTTTGCTTTGTTTTGTTGATCAGGTGAAGGTGAAAATTGTCAGTTCCAGGTATTCTGATCCGATTAGCATTGTAAGTAAACTATTTCTCATTTTAAACCACAATAATAGTTTTTATAGTTTGTGTAAGATCAAGCTGATCATGATAAACTTGGTTTTCCTTCTAGCCCAGTCATCCTGAGGAGCCCCTCCCACAAGAGATCGGTCTTCATATCCTCGCCAATGAAGGAGCTTAATTGTCTGAGATCATCCGGTTTTTGGACTGGGAGAAGCGTGATGAAAAATACATCATGGTCCTTGAGAATCCTTCTCCATGCATGGACTTGCGTCAATTTATTAATTTCCATGGAGGAGCCATCCCAGAGGACTTAGCCAAGAGCATCATGCGGCAAGCGATCCAAGCGGCTATTGAATGTTTCAAACGGGAAGTTATTCACAGGAACATCAAACTGGAAAACTTCCTGATTAACACAGAAACATTTGAGGTCAAACTCATTGACTTTGGGTGCGGCACTCTACTCAACAAAACAAGTTACACAAAATTGACAGGTATGTTTTATTACTTCTGACGGGCTTTTTACATTAATATTAAGATGTCAGGCTTCTCAGAGTGTTAAACTCACTTTTAGTGTTGATGCAACCGTAGAAATCACATGAAATATTTTTCTTTAGGCACATGGGCATACTGCTGCCCTGAGTTGCTCAAAACAGACTTGTGTCAGGCATCGCAGGCGACGGTGTGGGCACTCGGCCTGATGTTGTACAGATTGGTGGGCGGGAGACTTCAAGGAAAACACATCTTACACGAGATCAACGACAATAATTGGTACAGAGGTGACTTGACCAAAGGTGATGTATTTAATTTATATCCTTGTTCTGTTTTATATGACAGTGATTCATTTTCAGTTTGATGTAACAACGGCCTCTTCCATTTTTCTGCACAGAAAGCCGCAGGTTTATTAACACTTGTCTGCAGTTGGATCCAAGTCAACGGATTCATATAAAAGACATTATTTTTCATGAGTGGTTTCAGGCCTAAGGTCAGCTAAGATATATGACTGTACATACATATACATACATACATTACTGTTGTGATAGTCATATATGTAGGCGATACACAAGAGTTTCATTTGTTTCAGGTAAGGGATGTGGAGACACAGGTAAGTTGAAGGTTCAGTAAGTAAAAAGCCGGTTGGAGGTAAGTAAAAACAGTGCTGCGTCATGTCTATAAATGATTGCACATCTATATAGAAGACATAAGGGGGAGCGGTAGTGCCTGCATATACCATAAAAATAAGTGCAGTTAAATTTTATATTATTTGGGCTAATCTCAGTGTGAAAAGCAGCCTACCAAAAACATTTTATTGTTGTCTTGCAAGTGAGAAAAGCTTTTCTGTGACTTTATTTGGTTAGGTTGGTATTTGAGTATTTGGTTAGTTACCTGGACAGTGGGGCAGCTAACACAGGCTATGCAAGATACATTGTAAAGTCATCTATTTTTCCACGCTGTCAAAATTCGGGGGCTGGGTTAGTTAATGTTTCAATCCAAAGAAACAGATAATTCACCTCCGACCAAGAACCGCTTTGTCGCCCTCTGAGAGACCGAATGCAACGCTGTGGTCATCGGACACTCAATCGTCCGGAACGTACTCGCTTCCTCCACTAAAGGTAGGGTGCGCACCCATTGTTTTCCTGGCACTCGTGTTCTTGATGTGTCTGCGCCGGTACCAGCAATCCTGAAGGACGACGCTAACGTCAGAGCTGTCGTGCTGCATGTGGGTGTGAACAAGGTCAGGATGCGGCAGTCGGAGATCCTGATCCAGATGGTACGCATCACCCGCGGCGAGGATCATCGTATCAGGACCGCTTCCTACCTACTGACGAGGGAATGAAAAGTTCAGTAGGCTTTTTTTGCTTAATCAATGGTTGATGTCATGGTGTATTGAACAGAAGCTGCTCTTTGTTAATAATTTGTATCTGTTCTTGGAGCTACCGAGACTCTTCCTCCCCGACAGCTCTTCTCCTGTCTGACAACATCTCGAAGTCGCTACGCACCGTTGACTATGCCTCCCTCCGGTAAGTCAAAACTTAAAAAATAGTCTGTGCTCCTCAACTGTTATAAATGTTACTGCTTCAAAATATATAGAGACCTTATGTGTCCCCCGAATAATATTACAAAATGATAATTTTGGCAAAAGTCAGAGAAAAAATCTGATGGTAGTTAAAACTGAACACAATGTAATAGACAACAAAAACCAATTCATAAAGTTCGGCCTACTTAATATTAGATCACTAAATTCAAAGGCAGTTATTGTAAATGAAATGATCACGGCCAACAGTATTGATATACTCTGACTTACCGAGACCTGTCTTAAACCAAATGATTATTTCGGTCTAAATGAGTGTACCCCACCAAGCTACTGTTATATGCATGAGGCACGTCGCTACAATCTTTAGAGACTTTCTTACTGTTACTCAGAGTGTAGAACATTCTAAATATGTTCTTGCGTGTTCAAAATTGGAGGGAGGCCAGTCAAAGTAAATCTTGAAGTTCATTGATCAGAAGATTCAAAAATACAACAGCTGCTGGGTTGCCTTAGACAAAACGTCTTTACACAGAAATCAACGACAACCCCGGAAAACAGTTTCCCAACATATTTATAGTATTTGTCGACGTATATCTCTTCTTTCTGGTATTCGTCCAATCAGCTATCACTCCATCGTTCTCAGGATGTCTGCAAAACATTAAATGACAACCCACACACACCAATTCTGCCCAGCAACAACATTTTTAAGAAGTCAGTCAATGTAATGTGTGTGTGTGTGTACATTTTCTCCTTTTTTGGCGTTACATTTATCTCTTCAGTTGCATGCATATATTCTGAGACTTCAGCTGTCACCTGCTACTTCCTCTATCTTTTGCATTCTCTCGGCACCCACGCACACACCACTTCCTCTTGAAGTACACTTAATATCAGCACTTGAGTTTTGCTTGATTTCACTCTCATACTGGTTATATTTTCAAGCATTGCAAGCAAGTATTAATAAGAAAACATATCAAATGTAATAGCACTTCTAAAACACATTAAAATATTCTTCAAGAGAACAGAACATACATTTTAATGATTTGAAGTGCCTGCACTGAACAAAAGTGTTTCAAACAAAAGTAACAAACCATTGCTTTCTTTTACATTGGCTACATTGTATAGACCCTGTGGTCCCTACACTGATTTTCTGAAAGAGTTTGTGTTCTTATCGGACCTATTGGTTAACGTTGATAAAATACTAATTGTCTGAGATTTGAATATCCACGTAGATAGCGCTAGATAGACAGTTTAAGATGGCCGTCATTAAGTCTCTTATCAAGAAACCAAACTTAGACCCCAATGAAGTAGGAAACTATAGACCCGATTTCAAATCTCCCATACCTGTCTAAAATACTAGAAAAAGTAGTGTCCACTCAGTTATGCTCTTTCTTACAAAATAATGACATAGGCAAGGCAAGTTTATTTAAATAGCACATTTCATACACAATGGCAATTCAAAGTGCTTTACATAGAAGAAATTAAAAATATCCATTTGATAAAACAGTAAAGAAATAAGAAAAATAAAAGTAACCAGTTAAGAATAAAAAATTGTTTAGAATAGATAATAAATAAAATTAAATACAGCACAAACAGTGGGACGGTCAGAGGCACAGTGCACATTAATCAAATGCAAAGTTAAACAGATGTGTTTTGAGTCTGGATTTGAATGTGACTACTCTGGGAGCACATCTGAGCTGCGGCTCACATAATAGCTTAATGCAGACTCTCCTTGCTTGGAGAGAACCCTTGGTATTTCTAGCTGATGCGATCCTAATGACCTGAGTGTTCTTTTGGGTCTGTATTCAATGATTATATCTGCAATGTATTGAGGTCCTTTAACGATTTATATACAAGTAATACAACTTTAAAATCTATCCTATATGTAACTGGTAGCCAGTTTAAAGACCTGAGGACTGGTGTGATATGATCATATTTTCTGGTTCTGCTCAGAATCCTTGCCGCAGCGTTCTGTATGAACTGCAACTGTCTTATGGTCTTTTTGGGGAGGCCAGTAAGGAGTCCATTACAATTATCCACCCTGCTGGTGATGAAAGCATGCACTAGTTTCTCTAAATCTTGCCTGGAAACAAAGCATCTAATGCTTGCAATATTTTTCAGATGATAGTATGCTGATTTAGTTATTGCTTTGACATGATTACTGAAGCTAAAGTCTGACTCTAGAGACACACAGAGAATCCTGACTTGATTTTTCGTTGTTTGACCTTTAGAGTGAAGGTACGCGTTCACCTTGAGAACTTCATCTTTATTTCCAAACGCAATGACTTCAGTTTTGTCTTTGTTTAACTGAAGAAAGTTTTGGCACATCCAACTATTTATTTCATCAATGCATTTGAGCAAGGAGTCAATGGGGCTGTAATCGTTGAGTTAATCGGCTAAGTATATCTGTGTGTCGTCTGCATAGCTGTGGTAAGCAATTTGGTTATTTCTCATTATTTGGCTCATTGGGGGCATGTACAGGTTGAATAGGGGAGGCGCAAGAATTGAGTCTTGGGGGACTCCGCATGTCATGAATGTCCGCTCAGACTTATGGTCACCTATACTCACATAATAACCTCTTGCTTCTAGGTATGACCTGAACCATTTTAGGACTATCCCAGAAAGCCCCAACCAGTTTTCCAGCCTGTCTATAAGTATGTTGTGATCGACCGTGTCAAATGCAGCACTGAGGTCGAGTAGGACCAGCACGGATAATTTGCCTTAATCAGTACTTAAGCGAATGTCGTTTACTATCTTAATGAGCGCTGTCTCTGTGCTGTGGGCCGAACCCAGATTGAAAATTGTCAAAGTATCCGTTTGAGCTTAAGAATTTGTTCACATGGTTGAAGACAACTTTTTCAATTATCTTACCTATGAAGGGAAGATTTGAGATCGGTCTATAGTTGTTTAATATGGTCTTATCCAGATTGCTCTTTTTCAGGAGGGGTTTGACAACAGCAGTTTTCAGGGAGTTTGGGAAACTTCCAGAGAGAAGCGAGGCATTTACCACATCTAGGAGATCTGCTTCTAAACAGTTTAACACACTTTTGAAAAAAGATGTGGGAGGTGCGTCAAGTTGATGTTTTAAGGTGTTGAACGGTTTCTTCCAAATGTTTGCCATCAATTTCTTCAAAATCAGACATTGTAACTACTTTCTCAGGTTGTACACGAAAAATTTCAGGACATACACAAAAAATTTCAGAGGAAACATCTCACTCCTAGTCCTGCTTGACCCAAGTGCTGGGTTTGATACCGTAGACCATAACATACGTCTAGATCGCTTACACAATTATACCTGTATTGAGGGACAAGCACTACAATGGTTTAGATCTTACTTGTCAGACAGACATCAATTTGTCCATTTAAATGGGGAATCATCAAATCTAACGCAAGTAAACTATGGATTACCTCAGGGATCTGTTCTGGGACCCCTGCTGTTCTCCATATACCTCGGAAACATTATTAAAAAACATGGAATTAGCTTCCATTGGGATGCAGATGATACTCGAGATATACATCTCATCAAGACCAGATGATTCCTCCCAGCTATCCAAATTGGCAGAGTGCATTGTAGATATACGACATTGGATGACCTGTAATTTCCTTCTTTTAAATTTTAATAAAACAGAAATATTACTTATCGGACCAAAGACACGCAAACTCATAAATTCGGCCAATGTTCTGGTAAGTCAGTATATACTGTACATTAAAACGATGAAGTTGGCCTTTATTAAGTGTGTGTCCTCATGTAAATATGAAATGTGATGTAACCACTGTTCTCTAGTCCAGAAATCCTAGAAATCTTCCATATTATACTGGTTATACATTTACAATGGATTACACGCCCGATCTCGTCTGATCTCGGAAGCCAAACAGGGTCGGGCCTGGTCAGTACTTGGATCGGAGACCGCCTTGGAATACCAGGTGCTGTAAGCTTTAACACAATTTTTATTGCCTTATTGCTGCTTTCTTCATGTGTCCCGCTCGGGCACACAGCTTTCGCTTACGGCCACACCACCCTGAGCACGCCCGCTCTCGTCTGATCATAAATAGCTTAGTGGTGTTCTCATTTATGAATCTCTTTTTTTACAGAGACAGGTCTATCTTCAGTGGCAGGACAGAATTGATCAGACAGCACCAAATCTCGCGATAGTCAATATATCGTCTTCTCGCGCAATATATGTAATGAGTGCAACATTTTTTGGTGCTGCAATATATTGTTATTGATTTTTAAAATAATGATTATATTATTCTTTTACTCGATTGCGCTGTGTCGTCTGCTCTCTGTGGCGGAGCTTCAGGCAGCGCGTCTATCCAAACACACACGTGAGAGCCGGAGTCAGCGGAAAGCGACAGGTGAAGAGAAGTGAAGCCACTGCGTTGTAAAGTGTTTCATGGCAATTGCCGACAGTTAGGAAGTCCCAATGGATTTGGTTTTAAAGCCGAAATCTTCAGCTCCGTTGTGGGAACATGTAACTTTGTTTTGCTCTAGATTTTTTTAACTTTTTTTTAAAAGGGTGTATTTATCATTATTTATTTGGTTTTCTTTAATTAAGATTTTTAGACAATGTCTAAATATTCGTAAGAATAAAATGTTCTTTGAAAGAGTGTACTGCATTTGTATGCTATTATATTGTAATACTGTCGTTATATAATCAGAGGCATTAAACAGCCTTTAAATGGCAATAATATCGCTTATCGCAATAAATCTGGAATTAGAATTGAGCGTTTGCGTGATTCTTGCGAATTGAAAAATCGGAACTTTGGCGAGAATTCGTGCCGCTTTAACCAAACAGGAGCTTGCTCTAGTAGGGCCGTGAGCAAGCGGCAGAAGCCCCTCCCATGACGCAAATTTCACTCGTGAATGATTGTGAATGAATGATGATTTTTATATTTGATAATAAATATTGGCTTTCAGACTCAAATTTCGCTAAGTTTCTCACATTGTCAGGTCTCGGGTCTAGCACCCCCTATGTTGTCTGTGTTTTTCCTGTCATTTTTGTTATGTCTGGCACGTGTCTTTTTCTTTTTCCCGCTAATTACCACTCTTTAGTTGTTTTATTAGGTTAATTCCCCTCTCCCTTGTTATTTATTACACACGGATGCTTTCCCCTTTCCTCATTAGTTTCCCTCTCTTTATATTCTGTGTGTACTCCCTTACCGGTTGTCAGACCTTTAGTGTTGAGACCAAGATCTAGTCATGTCTTTTGATATTTAAATTTACTTAGTTTGTTTAGCCTATTGTCTTAGCTAATTCAAGCCGTGCTATTCTGTGACTCACCTTGTCCTGTCTTGACTCCAGTTTTTTTTGCACACTTCTGGGTTTTTTGGACACCTCTCTCTCCATTGTTCCCAGCGACCGCTGCCTCCTATCTCTGACGGATTATCTACTTCTACTAGGTCCTTTCGGTGATGTGTATACCCTGGTTTTCGCGGGTGCGTCTAGTCCGGAGGATTCTACAGACCAAGTGACTCCGATCCTTGCTTTTCTCTCACGGCTCTCTGCGAAACCACCAGAGAAATCGCTTTGACTACAGACACCATTTACGCTGGATTACCAACCCTATGTGAGACCTCCCAGGACTGCTTGCCCAACTCAGGGTGTGGACTTACTCTAGAGTGCTTTCCGCCTCTGGTTTATTTTTGGAACATTTTTCCGACAACTGGATTTCTATTAAAAACTTTTGGATCTACAGTCCCGGGACTTTTTGACGGTAGCTCCGTCAGCATAGGTTTTCTGGGGAGACTGTTTCTGTTATTGATTGCCTTACCTTGTTGCTGTGTATTGGTTGAGCGCTCGAACCCTTTTGTCTGCCTCTGAGTTTTCCGCTAAAGTGACCAAGCTTTCACTGTACTCAATAAATCAGTCTCATTCTGCATCTGACTCCTGTATAATTCATGACACACATAGCCTAATTATTTGTTAAATTCACCTACCAACAGAATGGTATGCGCAACATAACATAGAACAGCTGACGCGCGAACCATCGGAAAGTTTCAAAGAGACGACAAAATGGCAAAGCGGTTGGGAAAGAGAAAGGTTCATTAATATGCATAATATTTTTTTTTTATTTGAGTTGCAATAAACTATTAATAAAGTATTCTACCATAAATACATTTCAAATCATAATTAAATCTCCACAATAACTCAAGTAGTACCTCTGGCCCATGTAGTTTTCTGTTAAAAACCAACCCCCATTAAAGACAGGGAGAATTATGTGGCCCTTGGGGACCCCTGGTCTACAATATAATAGCCATATAAACATAGCGAAATTATAATAATAAAACATAGCAAAGAGGCATTGACAGAGAGTCAAGAAATGATGATGAGAAGAATTATTATTAATATTTCAGTAAAGTTCATTAAATCTATTCTGTTGTTAGTTTGGTATTTAAACTTAGGAACTGTGTATGGACTGACAAATGTAAATTGGTACACGAGTCACGTCAATAATCTATTGAATTATCTGTTTTGTCTTTCAAAAGTGTTAAAAATCAAAAGCAACCCTATGGATGTCTTTTAAATGTCTGTTTTACGTCTACTTTCAGATCAGCCTTTGCCTAAAACATTCCCACAAGACAAGAGTTAGCAAAATATAGATATTTATGTATATATCTGCATTTACTTGCGTTTACAAAATGTAAGATATCTTTTAAAATAGATTTGGGTCGATATATTTTTCCGTCTCATCCACAGAGCGACAACACATGACAAGATCACCAGATTTATTCTGTAAGAAGACGTCTTTATATATTTTCGATGTTTATCCATACCAGCTCTATCTTAAATAACACATTTCCTAAAGCAGATGAATCATTACCAGAGTGCTCACTGACAAATGTGTCGCCGCTCCACCAAGGTGGGTAAAAAAGTTTCACTATTATTATTAGAAACATACGTGTGTGCCTGTGAAAACCCAGTTAAAGTCTCTTTACATGTTTTTAACATAAAAAACAATTCTACATAATATAAAAAACATTGTGTGAAAACATTCACTTTATATCGTTGATGGTTTAATGGCATATTAAAGATTGAAATCTGAGTCAAATAAAACGTTGAAAACAAACTTTGATGCCTGTTGCATTGTAGTTTGAAACTTAAGCCTGCTTTTGACAGACTTTATCACATATAACATTTGTCCTCATTCCACAACAGTATCAGAACGCCTCTTGAATGAGCCACAGAACCCAACTGAGGCGGCAACAAAAAGTGAGCTGAAGTAGCAAACATCCATACGGCTTCACACAGGACTTTATTAGATTATAGATACTGTAAGCCCACATGTAACATCTAGTTAAACAGTTTAATTGCAACATACTTATATTTTTTAACAGTACTGCACTAAATCTTAAATAATATAAGTACTTCTGCAAACAGTGTCAAATGTGGTGAAGTTTTCCTGTGGTCGCAGCAAAGTTTTAGATTAGATTAGATTAAACTTTATTGTCATTACACATATACAAGTACAGTGTAAGGAAATGTAGTTTAGGTCTAACCAGAAGTGCAGTTAGCAAGTGCAGGATATACAGTTAGAATAAATACAGAATACAATAGTGAGAATATAATACAGTGGGCATGGACTATAAAAATATTTTGCAGTAGGAATGTTCTATGAAAATATGACAGTAGGTATATACTATGAACATTAATGTACAGGTGGATATGAACAGATAATAATTTAGACTAAAATAGTGCAAGTGACTTAGGTATGCATAAATTATTGACATTGGCTATTAAAGTTGCAGTGCAATAGGTGAGTTAATGCAGTTGTTGAAGTTAATGCAGTTAATAGGTTGCAGTCCAGAAGATGAGTTAATGCAGTTAATAGTTACAGTGCAGTAGATAGGTTAGTGCAGTTATGGAAGTGGTCCATTAGTGCAAATGAGCATTCAGTTAAATATTCCTGGTGTGCAAGTGAGCAGTATAGAGTGCAAATGATGCTGTGTGTAAACAGTCCAGTAGAGCAGATAACATGAAGTACTGGTGTGTACAGTTTAGTCATGCATGCAGCCCTGTAGTGCAATGTAAACAATGTTATAGCAGCATTGGAGTTAAGGGGAATCAGTGGGGGGCAGAGTTCAATAATGAAACAGCTCTGGGAAAAAAGCTGTTTCTTAGTCTGCTGGTTCTTGTCCGGAGGCACCGGAAGCACCTACCGGAAGGCAGGAGAGTAAAACAGTCTATGAGCGGGTTGAGAGGAGTCCTTGAGAATGCTGCGAGCTCGACGCAGACAGCGTTTCTTCTGGATGTCCTCAATGGCAGAAAGTGTAGTCCCTGTGATGCGCTGGGCTGTTTTCACCACCCGCTGCAGTGCCTTGCGCTCAGCAACAGAACAGTTCCCGTACCAGACTGTGACACAGTTGGTCAGGATGCTCTCTATCGTGCAGCGATAGAAGTTCACCAGGATAGTTGAAGACAGTTGGTTCTTCTTTAGTGTCCTCAGAAAGAAGAGACGCTGGTGAGCCTTCTTGACCAGGCATGAGGTGTTGGTGGTCCAGGACAGGTCCTCCGAAATGTGAGTCCCCAGGAACTTAAAACTGGAAACACGTTCAACAGCCATCCCATTAATGTGGATGAGGTCGTGTGTGCCTCCTTTCGCCTTCCTGAAGTCCACGATGATCTCCTTTGTCTTGGAGGTGTTAAGGAGCAGGTTGTTGTCGGTGCACCATGTGGCCAGGTGCCGGACCTCCTCCCTGTATTCAGTCTCATCGTTGTTGCTGATGAGACCAATCACTGTTGTATCGTCTGCAAACTTGATGGAGTTAGATCCGTTCACAGGCCTGCAGTCGAGTGTGAAAAGGGAGTAGAGAAAGGGGCTCAGTACGCAGCCCTGTGGTACACCAGTGTTGAGGGTGGTGGTGGTGGAGCAGATGGGGCCTAACCTAACAAGCTGAGGCCTGTTCGTCAGGAAGTCCATAATCCAGTTGCAGGTAGGGTTGTTGATGCCTAGGTTTCCAAGTTTGACGATTAGCTTGGAAGGAATGACGGTATTGAAAGCAGAGCTGAAGTCTACAAACAGCATACGTGCATAAGTGTCCTTGTTGTCCAGATGTGTGAGCACGGAGTGCAGCGCCATGGACACTGCATCATCTGTGCTCCTATTGTTTCGATAGGCAAATTGGTATGGGTCCAGTGTGGGTGGTAGAGAGTCCTTTAGGTGTGCCAGGACCAGCCGCTCAAAGCACTTCATGACAATTGGTGTGAGTGCTACCGGGCGGTAGTCGTTCAGGCACGTCGGGTTTGAATTTTTTGGGATGGGCACAATGGAGGTGGATTTAAAACATGCTGGAACCACTGCTTGGGCGAGGGACCGGTTGAAGATGTCCGTGAAGACCCCAGCGAGCTGCTCCGCACATGCCTTGAGTACACGACCAGGGATGCCGTCTGGGCCAGCAGCCTTGCGCGCGTTGATCCGGCTTAGTGCATTGTGAACATCAGTGGAGTTAAGTGTGATGATTGGGTGGTCAGCAGAGGGTGTGAGCTTGGTAGCTGTTTCCTTGTTGTCTCTCTCAAAGCGAGCATAAAAGTCATTAAGCTCGTTCAGGAAGACGGCATCTGTGGCTATGGGGGTGGAGTGGTTGGGTTTGTAATCACTGATGGCCTGGATGCCCTGCCACATGCGTCGAGGGTCAGAATTGAAAAAAGTTGAGTTGTTGGTGAGTAATAAACATGTTTGTATATTTTTCACTAAGAGGCTGTTATGACTGTTTAAAAACTCATATATTAAGTATGTTTAGTTTTTAGACAGTTACTTGTGCACAGGTCCAGCTTGAACACCTGAAATGACAGGCGCCATGCAGCATAGTCATGACATCGGCTGTTCATCTGTATTTTCCTCTTAAATCTTATAAAAGTGTTGATTTCGAGTGATAAAAATTATCATTAATTATTATACATTATTTTAACCAATGTAAAGTTTCTTGCTTGTTATCTTGACTCTCGTGCGGTGGACACGATCACACGTTTAACATCATCGGTGTGGATATTTTTACTCTGTTTATTGTTCTCTGATATTGATAGGAGCACTGAAAACACGCATCAGACAGGTTGTGGTATTTTCAACTGCAACTATTTTTACGCACTTTGGCGAGTAACTTACTCGGTCTTGTTTAACTTCTGCGAGTTCGACATGGAAACCCTGAACTCCTGTGTGACAAGTCTTTCTAGTGTGTATTTTCTAGCGGTTTCATCGAGAGGTTGTTTGCGAGCGTAGAAAACATACTTTACAAACATACTTTAAAGGTTTTTCAGATGTCAATTCGTTGGTAAACACTTGCGACTAGCAACACTGTCCCGTTTAACCCCTTCGAGTTAGACACATGTGCTGTGGTTTTAGTGGAGCAGAGAGTGCGACACGATGACCAAGTGAATTTAACCGTTAAAAACACAAGTTTGATATAGAAGTCATACACATAAGTGGACACTCTATAACAATACGTTTCCTTGTGTTTCAGGTGGCAAGACTGTTGAACATTCGTGCTGTGTTCTGCGTGTTCAAAATTGGAGAGAGGCCAGTTAAGAAAATGTTGAAGTTTATTGATCAGAAGTCTCAAACAATGCAGCTGCTGGGTGAGTCCTCCGACGCAAACGTCTCACAAAGGACCGACCCAGAAAAACAATTTCACAGCCTTTTTATAATATTTCACGACGTGTCTCTGGTTTCAGATGGGGGGTTGGGGAAGCCTGGGACTCGTCCAATCCGCTTTCTCTCATTTGTTCTGCCTCAGCCAACCAGCTCACACTCCTTTGCTTTCGGACCTTATGCAACACATCACATGGAAACACCCCACACCTCACCACATTCCATGGGGCTCCGTGTGTAATCTGATCTTTACACACACACATACCATTTCCTGTGGAAAATACACTCAATTTCATCCCCCTAACTCTTGGTTAACCCAGCTCACACACTGGTTATATTTTCAACACATTATGCACAGTTACTAATCAATAATGAAATCATAAAGCATATTAAATGTAAAGGCACGCTTAAACCACAATAAAAATCCTTCAAGACATACCGTCTTGCATTGGAAGTGTAAGTCCTGTTCTTTTAACTGTGAAAAAAGATCTCAGCTATTTTAACATTATGGACTGAAATATTGTAGTTATGCTAGAAATTAGGCATTTCCATGTTTGCATCAGGAATGTCTATGCACTTGTTACGTGTTTAAAGATGTAAGCGGGATGAGTGCTAACAGACTTTTTCGCTTGAGTCCTGCGTGTTCAAAAATTTGAAGTCAAAGAGATCGTTTTTCCCAATAAGTTTAAGTAGAATTTATTATCAGATGTAAAAACTTCTTCCAGCTGGGGTTGTCTCTCAACATACATATGAGACGAACAACTGAAAAACACACTTCTGGGTTACAGATATTTATAATATATGTGACGTCGATTCTCTCTTCAGGCTCCTCCCCTTCATTGGACGGGCATTCAATCCTCCGGAACCAATCACCTCGGGACATGTTAATCTGACTCCATTCTCCCCCAACTATTGGTCCCTGCAAAACATTTTGAAAATAGCCGGTCCTGCCGAAAGATGCGATTGACGCACACACATACACTCACACACATACACTCACACACTTGTTATCTGAGACCCTGCTTCTGCATTCCTCAGAGCTCGTGTTTCACACTTCTGCCAACTAGTTTTCAAGACAAAAAACCCAGCACAGCATGGACATATATTTGACAGTAAACATGAATTTATAATACATAAAACATCATAATCCCAATAATCCCTCTCTTGACCTCGACAGAGGTCAAAGTTCTTGGTCCTCCGTGTCGTCAGTATAGCTAGATAACAATGGCATATTAAAAGGTTTGGGGCTTTCCGGTCTCTCAATAGCTGAAACTATTAAGCGATTTCACAGTGATCTAAGGCAAGGAATGCAACAACAACCACACGTAATCAAAATTGCTACAAATACCCCTATGGACATCACAATAGACATTACTATTGCTTTCCATCTTCCCAATGTTTTGTCTAGCCAATCTCCAATAGGATTATTTACTCCTGAATGTTCCTTCATCTCGATAGACAAAGTTTTCAAACCTTCCAATGCCCTCGTCACTGATCCATCTGGGGCAGTATTATTGGGAATGTACGTACAACAAAGATCACCAAACATTACACATACTCCTCCCTTCTCTGCCAACAGCATGTCCAGAGCCATACGGTTCTGTATAGCCATAAGTGAAGTTGGTGCTAGCTGTTCTGCTAAACCATCTACTGCATCCCTTGTCATATTTGCTAACCTCATCACATTATAATGCACATAATTAATCCTATCTACATTCTTGTTTGGGGTGACTGGAAAAAGAGCAGCTATTATTGGTATATTCTCAAAACCTGCTGCCACTTGGTTCGCTAGTTTATATTCATCTGGCACACCTCGTGGTATCCCTATCGCATCGATGTACGTCGGACTATTTAATGATAAATCTACACTTGAACCTATTGCTCTCTGTTTAATGATGTGTCTCCTACGTCTTCTAGTCAATGTTGCTGAATTCACAGTTTCCGTTCTGACTGCTCTATCTCCTATCAGGGTTATTGGGGCTCCCAGTCTTACCAAAGCACACACTCCCTTTGCCTTCTCAGGTATCCTAGTAAACAATCTTCGATCTCCACAATAATAATACAAACCTGCCCTGGGGCCCGTTCTTCGTACGTCGCTTATTACATCCGAGATCAAAAGACACATCCAAGATGACATCATCGTGCTAATCATGATCCGGCTAATTAGGTTCTTCGAACACACCTGTTGTTTATGATAAGTATCGCTGGATTGAGTTATCTGAGATCATTGCGCGTTCTTGCGTTGGTTTAAAAGGGGATATGTATCGATAGTAGAAACAATGATCAGCAACGCTGTGATTGGCTGTTCAGCATGGCTAAAGAACACGCCCAGTTTTCCTCTCAAGCAGAACGAGAGCTTTTAATGGAAGGTTACGCCCAATTTGAACATTTAATTCAAACAAATTAAATGCATAAATGGTGTCCATGTCAGATGTTTCTATCACTTTCTACAGTATGTATTTTTGCATTTTTTATTTATTTCATATTTACTTATGTCAGAGCCACCACGGGACCCACTAGAACATGGGAACAAGTAAATGTGAAGTACAAGAATATTCTACAAAATGGTAGCCTTTACTTCTTATACAGTCCTTATGTAAAAAGCCACTGTTAAATGATGTGTCTATTTATGACAGCCACAAAGAAAAAGGCTGAAAGATTACAGGTGGTGGTCCTGCACCCCCACAATATACCCCAGCAGAAGAGCTGGCCCTTGGGTTGAATTCAAACCGACCCAGTGTGGAGGGCATCCCTGGGGGCAGCTCTTCCTTATACCCAAAGCCAGGGACCAGTAGCAGCAACACCTACATTACTTTTAGGCTAAATTAGCTTTTATTTCTCTTAGTATACTGTAAAATGGTTTGTTGCTGCATTAAACTAATTTGGTACAGTCATTTCAAATGTTTGTGAAAGTGAAAACTAATTAACTTTGTTCATATAAAATATGTTGCCATGAGTTATTGATCACATTATTTTTTTACAGTGTAGTTAATTGTAATGACATTATTGACCCCCCCCCCAAGAGTGCAACACATTGTAATACCCATTTATTTCCATTGCACGTCCTGTGAAGAAATCCTCTCAGATGACTGTCCTTTGGAGGAAGAACCTGTAAGTGCATAAATAACTTAACTATAATTTGTATATACTTGTGTACCTATTCTTTCTGTCTGCAACATAAATTGCAGGAGTCCACACCTAGAGAAAGGTCTACAGAAAGGCTCACAGAACAGTCTGCACAAAGAACTGATACAGAGGTGGGCAGTGTTGTACTTTTACTTTTGTCTTTTGTTGCATGAGGCATGTTTTGACCCTTTTTTTCACAAAATTACACCGGGTGACATCCGTTCCCTATATAAGCGGCATCTTTAACCAAAAATAGAGTATTTTGAGGTGAAAAAAGAGAAATTAGAGGAGAAATTGAACTCGACAACTTGAAAGAGAGAAAAATTTCACTGGAGATAGAGTTGCTTCAGAGTAAGTGCTAATACACTATTTAACACATAGTAGTATTGCTGACTTTCCATAACTATCTCTTATTGCAGGCAAAATATGACTTGCTGGCTTTTCTTTATAAATAATCTTTTAAATAAAACTCAAGAAACTAAGCATATTTGTCTCGTCTTTTATTCAGTAAAAAATGGTGTTCCACAATTCTGTCCCGTGCAGCTCTGCCAATAGGTTGGTTCAAGTGCACTGGCTGGAGGTCATCATCAGGCTGCACCCCCACCACAGGGCTCCTCTCCTTTCTGATGGTGGCAATGTTATGCAGTATGGCATATGGAACAATTATGTCACAGGCCCTGTCAGGTGCAACCCTCAGACTTTTCAGACACTGAAATCTTCCCTTTAGTTGCCCAAAGGTCATTTCAATGCTTGTCCTGGCTAGAGCTGCATTGTAACGGGTTTGTGGTCCAGGGTTTGGCTCAGGGAAGGGCGTCATAAAATACTGCCTGCAGGCATAGCCCCTGTCTCCAAGCAGGATCCCGTCAACATCCCCTGTATAATGGAAAAATGCAGTTCTGTTAGGCTCAGCATAATACTGTGTATAATACTGTGAGCTTGAAATGTATGTTCCCTTACCACGTTCAAATAATGTGCATAAATGTGACTCTCTGAAAATTCTTGAGTCATGTACTGATCCTGGCCATTTTGCTTCCACATTGGTAATGTGGAGCATTGAGTCACACACCATCGAAGAGATTTTAGTCAGTCAACTGCATACCTTTTTTTTGTAAGGACAAGATGGCGCCCGTATTGGCAAGCCGTCCGCCTCGCTCTTTTGCTGCTGAGTCTGTTCTGCTTTTATTATTGTTTTGTACTTTCCGATATATATCCACTTTGTTGGTATATGATCGCCAAACCCTTGTTGACCTTAGGGCTTGGTCAGAGACCCTGCTGCCAGCTGATCACCCACTGTTCAACGAACAAACATCGGTGCTGGCGGACATCCCCGTTCACCTGCGCCGTATGCCTACAGTCTATCCTCGGAGGGACCGCGACCAAGAGTCTCGCTCAAACGGAGCAAATGGATCCTACGGATTTGAACACCGATGTTGGCTATCGTGCCCACCATCCTTGAGAAAGCGTTTTAGAAGACGTGGGAAACGTGCCGGCATGATTGCCCGACTCAAAGCTTACCTGAGAGCCTCTTCGTTGGCTAAATCGTGCTCCGGATTTTCGCCCGCGGCCTGGTCCGTATGCAGCCGATGGATCCGTCCTGTCTTTCCGGAGCCATCGCAAATGCTTGCTCCAGTGAATGGACACGCTACCATAATCCAACTAAAAGCTGTTAAATCGCTGGGAAAGATTACTCGCATCCAGCCTCTTCACCCCAGCTCCGTTTTGCCCGTCCGGTCTGACGCCTTTCCTGTCGCATCGCGGCTACGTCATCAGAGTGCTGCCTCCATGGAAAGATTTATCACTGTCAACATCGCGAGATTACGGCACGCGGCACATGATGGAAGGCGTGGAGTGGATCTTACCCTGCTCCGCCCCATCCAGAGGTTTTCTGACCATAAATCTCACATTAAAACTGAACTTTTTAATGTCCAGTCCCTGTCAAACAAATCTAGTCTGATACATGATCATATTCTTGAGAAAGATATTGACATGATGTGCCTCACTGAGACCTGGCACAAACCTGAGGTTTTTTCATCATTAAATGAAGCCTGCCCCCCTGGATATAGTTACCTGCACAGGGCACGCTGCACTGGTCGAGGTGGTGGCCTGGCGGTAATTTACCGCAACACTCTTAAGCTTTCTCCTCTGACTCTACCTGATGTGTCCTCTTTTGAATATCTTTTAAATCAAAACCCCCCTCCAAGATAAATGCTGTACTGATCTACCGGCCGCCCAAAACTCATCCTTCCTTTATCACAGAGTTTCATGATCTCCTCACCTCCTTTTGCTCTTCATCCTCCAATAACATTATACTTGGCGACATGAACATTCACATTGAAGATTCCTCCTCCCCCTTGGCAGCTGAATTTTTAAATGTATTGGACTGTCTAAATCTCAAACAGCATGTTGATACTCCTACTCACACCAGGGGGCGCACTCTAGATCTGGTTATCTCTGACTCTCCTTCCATCAAAAATTTGTTGGTATATGACCTGGGCGTTTCCGATCACAGCATCATCTCCATGGACGTCTCCTGCCCGTCCCCCCTCCCTAAGCCAGAACGTGATATCCATTTTCGAAATATAAAAAACATCAACCCTGTCGTTTTGTACTCTGATATAAAACTGCTGGCCTCAGTCAACCATCCATCAGTCAATACATTAGTTGAACACTATAATATTTCTCTTCAGTGCCTCCTGGATACACATGCCCCCCTTAAAACAAGAACTGTGTCTTTCTCTCGTTCTACCCCCTGGTTCACGGCCGAACTAAGAAAGATGAAGGCTGGTGGCCGTGCCATTGAGAGGCGTGTCAAATCATCAGGCCTGGTGGTACACAAGCTGGCCTACAAACAACACCAGAAGGCCTATGCAGCGGCTCTAAAACAAGCTCGGTCCATCTACTACTCCAACATTATCAATAACAGTCCTGGAAATTCCAAACAGCTTTTTTCCACCATAAATCAACTCCTAAACCCCAAAAATCAAACCCATTCTGAACCCACAGCAGAAAAATGCAACAGTTTTCTTCAATTTTTCAGAGATAGGATAAACCTCATACGGTCTCAGCTTTCAGGTTCGCCAGATCCATCTCCACCATCTGTTTGCTCACAACCTCCTCTTTTCAGCACTTTCACTGCAGTCACACAAATCGAAGTTCAGGATCTCATCAAAAAGATAAAGCCTTCCACCTCTCCCCTGGACCCTTTCCCTACAGCACTCATCAAATCTAACCTGTCGGCCATTAGTCCTCTCATCACACAAAT
The DNA here is from genome assembly GCF_947034865.1 of Barbatula barbatula. Lineage (NCBI taxonomy): Eukaryota > Metazoa > Chordata > Actinopteri > Cypriniformes > Nemacheilidae > Barbatula > Barbatula barbatula. The sequence continues at coordinate 21,192,308 of NC_136780.1, read as the reverse complement.
TATAAATCAGTCGTTAAACTCTGGTCTTGTTCCACCCCCACTCAAAACTGCCGTTATCAAACCTCTTTTGAAGAAACACAACCTTGACCCAGAATGCCTCTCCAACTACCGGCCCATCTCACATCTTCCATTTCTCTCCAAGGTGCTTGAAAAAGCTGTTGCTGCTCAGCTACAGGAACATCTACAACGTAATTTACTATTTGAAACATTCCAATCTGGTTTTCGTCCTGCCCATAGTTCAGAGACAGCACTGTTGAGGGTTATCAATGACCTCCTTATTTCTGCAGATTCTGGATCCCCCTCTATACTCATCCTACTCGACCTTTCTGCAGCCTTTGACACCGTCGACCACCACATCCTTCTAAACCGCCTCCACACTGACATTGGTTTATGTCACTCTGCACTGGACTGGTTCACTTCCTACCTCACTGACAGGACAGAATATGTCAGCCTGGGATCTGCCAGGTCCCAAACAGCTCCTGTCACTTGTGGTGTCCCCCAAGGATCTATCCTGGGACCCCTGCTTTTTATTCTGTACATGCTGCCACTGGGTCGTGTCATCAGCCGACACGGCATCTCCTTTCACTGTTATGCTGACGACACTCAGTTATACCTGCAAACCGATTCATGCTCCACCCCGGCTCTTTCACCATCACTGGCCACCCCATCATCAGCTGCTCCCTCTTCACCATCATCTTTTACCCTCTCAAACTGCCTGGAGGAGATTAGGGCTTGGATGAGTCAAAATTTCCTCCAGCTTAACACTTCCAAAACTGAAGCCATACAAATCGGCACCCCTCATCAGGTCCAGTCATCCCTCATAACCACTATCTCTTTCTCCGGTCAAGACATCCCCCTCTCAACTACTGTCACCAACCTCGGTGTGAAGCTGGACCCACAACTGACCTTTGTAAATCACATCAATTATCTGTACAAAACCTGCTTTTTTCATATCAGAAACATTTCAAAACTACGCCCCTTCCTGAGTTTTTCTGACGCAGAAAAACTCATCCACGCACTAATCTCCTCCAGACTGGACTACTGTAACAGCCTGCTCATTGGTATCCCAAATAAACACCTTCAGAAACTTCAATTCATTCAGAACTGTGCTGCCCGAACTCTGATGAAAATTCGCAAATACGAACACATCACTCCCATTTTTCAGAACCTTCATTGGCTCCCCATAACCTCAAGAATTCAATACAAGATTGCCCTCATCACCCACCATTGCATCTACAACAACGCCCCGAAATACCTCAAAGACCTCATTAGCCCGCACTCATCTACCCATAACCTCCGGTCCCAAAGCACAAACCTCCTCCATCAGCCGCGCTCAAGACTCCGCACCATGGGAGATCGAGCTTTCTCCGTGACTGCCCCTCGTATCTGGAACTCCCTCCCTGAACATCTGAGAAAACCACAGTCTGTGGACAGTTTTAAAAAACAGCTAAAAACTGTTCTGTTCAGGCAGGCGTTCATAAGTTGTTCGTAGCCTTTCCGAATCTTAAATTTGTTCTCCACGGCTCATTTTAACTGTTTTTCTTTTTCTATTTGCATTTTATTGCCTATGAATGTTTTCTGTTGTTTTCTAAAATCTATGTGTTTTGATATGGCTTCTGTAGCACTTTGAGATTTTATTATGAAAAGTGCTCTACAAATAAAATTATTATTATTATTATTATTATACCTTTTGATTTCATTACTTTTTTTCCATGAAATAATCTGAAATATTATAAATTGTAATAGTAATTTACCTGCACATTTACACTATGAACGCCCTTTCGCTTCACAAAATCCCCCTCATTATATTGATATTTTATAATTATAAAATTATATTTTGCCTGGGGGGCCTTGATGGGGACATATGTGCTTTCTATGGCACCAATCACGTTAGGGAAGCCTGAAGGACACAAACTGTTATTCATACTTATTGGTATGGTCATGATTGCATGTCATTAACAATTATAAATGTACTTGCAATAGCTAAAAAATCCTGCGGTTTTAAGTGGCTTCGAAATAACACAAAAACCCCTAAAAACTGCTTGAGCGCCAGGTAAAGTTTGCGAATGCACACAGTCTGTGCTGTTGTTAAAGCCTGACTCCTCCGTGTTAAACACGTTATGTGTGGTTCCAACAAATGAATGATGTAAATAACACCCTTATGAGAAAAACGGTATCTCTCAACAATGACGCTATCGCGCTGCGCTAAATGATCCTGTCTATTCATTCGAAAAGCTCTGCGAATTATTCTCGCACCTTCCGCAACAGGTTGTCGTAAAAATGGACAAGACATGGCTGCGACAGACTTACCTATCTCCTCCGCTTATAACGCCGCAATCTAATCCTGTTTACATGAAGTTAGCCTGCTCCCGAGCAGGTTCAAGCTTACGGACCTGTTGCTATGACAGCAAGTCCAGGATGAGCGTCCAAGAACCGAACAATCCAAGATCATGCCAAATCGTCAACAATCAAATCCAGCTAACCGAGTTAGCGACGTACGAAGAACGGGCCCCTGGCCCACGTACCTATTTCAGTCCCATTATCTACTATGATCTGATCACACCACTCCTTATTTATCTCCCCCAGGTTGCTGGTTGGTGATAGATGTTTAATATCAAAACAGGTATAATTTGCTTTCTTTGGTGTAAATGGACCTGCCCATGAAAGGTTGGTTATTGGTGGGAATATTGCTGCCAATGTGGTACAATTTTTTGGACTGGCCATCCGTGTCAATGCCAGCATACACTCATAGCCCCACGTATCATTTTGGTACAACGGGGCTGGTTCAATATATAAATGGGGTCTTGCATTAGCACATCTTACACAATCATCTAACCTCTGTTCTCTGGCTGTGGTAATTATCCATTCCAGCCACAAATTATTTTCCCCATATCCTGTGGCTCTCTCTATCATATCTTCTGGTTTTTAACATGGTGTAATCTATTTCTACCACTCCATTCTTTTGTCCTACCGATAATGGCTCAGCTATTGTCTCATTTCTTTCCTCCTCAGGTGAACGGTCTACAACAAACTTTATTACTGCTTTTTTATCTGTTCCTGGGCTGTGCACCCCCATTATAAGGAAAAACTCCCCTGTATAATTGGCTGATCCCATTCTGGTGGATATTGAAAGGGTGAGTGGATTTTGGCTTGCACTATAATCTCTTTGTATTTTGAAATCAAATTTTGCCGAGGTACGGGTCCAAAGGCTAGGTTCTTTCGGGGTCCAACCACCGGTATATGCTATTACCTTATTCCATGACGGACACCATTCACCCCTATGGGTTTGTCTAGACTGGTACGCCTTACAAACACTGTCCATATTCCCGTCCGTACATACATATACCTCGTACCCCCTCCATGAGCTATTTTTTCCCCCACAATTTATAACAGCGCATAGGTCGAAAGTAAATGATGTGGTCTTACCCCAAACATAGTTAATTACAAGTTGTTCACACGGTAACCTCGTATCGGCTATGGCCCTTTCGTATCTTGGTTTCGATATGGTGTTGTTGCTTTCCTGACCCTTAGTTAGGCTAAAAATTATTCCTACTACAACTCCTGTAATTATTAATAGGATCCCCAAAAGCTTACAGTTTTCCCACAGCTTCATCTCGTTACCCTCTCTTGGACTTTAAAGGAACAATAAACACAATCTTGAAAATTTAAATGGTTAAACACACAGTACACTTAATGGGAATATGCAATTAAGGAAAAATATATGGTTAAAATCACACAAAATGTACCTAATTGTAAGGAACAAATGGTTATACGTTCATGAATATGACAATATAAAAATCACAATAGCAATATAAAAATATGGAAAATACTGAATATGAAATATGAAAACTGTGAATATAAAAATATGAAAAAATTGTAAATATGGAAAATATGGAAAATGTGAATATTAAAATTGAAAAATCACAATAACAACAATATATATAGATTATAAAGAATTAGAAAGAAAATTAAGATATAGAGATTACGATAAAAATTGATATGAAAATGTTGATAACCCTTGATTATAATGAGTATATGTTGTGAACACCTATCTCAATATACTCTTGACTTTTTTAAAATCTAAATTGTCCAAACCACAGCCTTTTGCACTAGATTTTTAATGCCACTGTTGTTGATGCCTGTGTCCCACTTTCTGCTCCACTTTCTGCTCCAGAGATACCCTCCCCCTCTTGGACCTGAGCCCCCATGTCCACAGCAGTCTCTGACAGCGACCTGTTTGGTGGATCACAGTTAACACCAGGTGTCGCCCTTGCCAGATAGACGGACACAATGTGATGTCCTTGCCGTCACTTTCAGAGGCTCCGTCCAGCGTGGCTCATTCCACTTCCTTCGAAACTTCTTCAGGCGCACCCACTGTGAACAGGGCTCGACAGGTTCTCCAGCAATGTCAGAGGGAGTCTGCTGAGAGAAATGTTGAATCATAGCAGTCAGTTTGTCAAAATATACACAATGTGAAAGCGGTACACAGGTGTCCGGCTTCAGCGGCGTCGACGGTCCTGGAAAAGATCTACCTGTAAGCAATTCAAAAGGTGTAAAGCCAGTGATTCTGTTAACAGAGGAACGTACAGACATTAGAGCCAACGGAAGAGCTGATAGCCATGATAATTTGGTCTGTGCACAGATTTTAGCCAATTTAAGTTTCAGTGTTAGGTTCATCCGTTCGACCTTACCTTGCGATTCAGGATGATAGACGGCTCCAAACGCATGCATTAGGCCCAGCGATTTCTCTACGATTTTTAAATGCTCATTTTTGAAATGCGATCCATTATCTGACCGGATACGCCGGGGAAAACCGTAATGCGGGATGTACAGATTAATGAGACACTTAATGACTGCAGTGCTGTCTTCTTTTCCACAAGGAAAAGCCTCAGGCCAACCTGTGAATTGGTCAACTATCACCAACAAATACCGTTTCCCTTGCACCCTCTCTACCATGTCTGTAAAGTCAATCACGATTTCCTCTCCTGGGCCTCGCAATGGCAAAATTGTGCCCTTTAACTGTTTTAAAGTTGGTTTGATGTTATGTTTTTGACAAATGTCGCATGAAAGTACAAAGTTAGACACCATAGCCGTCAAAAAAGGATGCCACCAATATTGCAATGTTTTCATCATCTGTTTTGAACTCACGTGCGACATAGTGTGTGCTTGGTTCATGATAGAGCGTGACAGGCTCATGGGCAATGCTGGTCTGCCATCTGGGGCCTGCCACAGACCATCTGGTGCACACAGGGCCCCATACTCTGTCCACGTTGACAGTTCTTCTGGTGTGCATTTACCATGTTCGGCCACAAGTGTTTCTCTGCTGAAAGATGGTAACAGTTTCACATATGAACAGTCAGTCTGTACCATCATGGTCACCTGATGGCTGCCAAAACAGCTGCAGGCTAAGTCAGCAGCCTCATTTCACCGTGCTATGGCACTGTCTGTTTTACAGTGCCCCTGACATTTTATGACAGCAACAGCTGCTGGGATTTTCAATGCGTCCAACAGTGCACGTGCTTCTGCGTCATGTGCTATAGGCCTACCAGATGTAGTGATGAATCCACTCCTTTGCCAAACTGCGAGTTCGACATGGACAGCACCCACGACATAAGCCGAGTCACTGTAAATGTTGACTTTACCAGAGCCTGCAAGTTTTAGTGCTTGTGTGACCGCAATTAGTTCTGCTCTCTGTGCTGACTGCTTGCCTTCTATTTTTGCTGCTTCCCTAGTAGTGTAACCTAAGTCTGTTTGCTGCACAACAGAATAAGCTGAGACCAAAGAGCCATCATGAGCTCTAAAACAGCACCCGTCCGTGAAAAGTGTAATCACGTCCGAGGCTTCAGGGATAGGGGTTGCAGTTAAGTCCTGGCGTACACGAGATACCAGGTCAGTGATTGGTGCACAGTCATGTGGTTCCCCTTTGGTGAACAAATCTGCCATGTTAATGCCGTCGTGTTTATATGTTATGTTTGGCGCCGTTAGACATTTGGACAATTTTCTCTGCCTCAACGGTGAAAATGTAAATGATTCAGAGTTGACAAACGACATGACAGAGTGCGTGGTTAGGACCGTTAACTGATGACCCATCACAATGTGTGATGTCTTTTCAATGATCTTTGTCAATCCTGCAGCGAACCTGGCACAAGCCGGCTGGCGTTGTTCAATGGCGTCCATTAGGACACTGACATACATGAGCACACGTCTAGCACTAGACTGCTTCTGGAAAAGTACTCCATGTGCGCTATTCCCCGTTTCAGAAACGTCTAGGAAAAATGCCTTGCTGTAATCAGGGCTATGCAGATATGCTGCATGTGACGGCTCCCCTTTCAATTTAATGAACACGGTTTCTGCTTCAGGGGTCCATGTTAACTTTGCCTGCACATTTCTCATGCCTTGTTCCTTGACCATGTCTCGTAATGGCTTGGTGACCGCTACATACATAGGGATATAATTTCTGCTGAAACCTGTCAATCCCAGAAAGGAAAGAATGTCCTTCACATTGTGTGGCTTTGGGTGTGACAAAATGCCATCACGTTGGCGATCAGACAACGTTGTGCCTTGGCCTGTGATTAAACGGCCCATGAAAGTAACAGATGGCCTGCTGACCTGCAGTTTTTCTTTACTAACCTTGAACCCAGACGCATGCAGCTGTCTCAGAATGGCGCCCGTTGCTTTTAAGCAATCTTCGTTGGTTATGGCTGCTAGCAAAAGATCATCAACATACATTATTAGAACGCAATCTACTGGTAACACACAATTTATCAGCTGATCTTTCAGGACCTGATTGAATATACCTGGCGATAAAATAAAGCCCTGTGGAAGTCTGTTATAAGAATATTGACATTTTCGGTAAGTGAAAGTCAGGCACGATTTACATTCTTCTTAGATTGGTATACAGAAAAAAGCGTTGGCCAAATCAATGCATGTGAACCATTGGTGAGCTGGGGTCAAATTTGAGATGGCAGTATATGGGTTTGGTACGGCCATTGTTGGTGTTGCCACCAGGCTGTTTACTCGACGCAGATCATGGACTAATCTATATTTGTTTGTGCCTTGTTTCTTGACAGGAAAAATCGGGGTGTTCCATGGCGATCGCCATGGAATAATGACACCTTTCTCCACTAAACCTTGAACAGTGGGTGCAATGCCTTCCTCTGTCTCCCTTTTGTTAGGATATTGTGGGACCCAAACTGGTTCTGTCGATTTTAACTGAAATGTGACTGGCTCAATGTTACAGAGGCCAACGTCCGTTGGACCTTGTGACCAGAGGTCGTCCGGCTGGCTGTTAATTAACTGCTCAGCTCCGGGACCGTCTGTTAGTTCGCGACCATGGCTTCTTGTAATTTCGAGATGAGTTAATTGGCCCCATCGGCCATTTTTTGTGGTACCCAATATGAATCTGTCATACGCGAATGCAAAACCCCAACAATGCCAAAGGGCTCCCAATCGGTCACCAAGCGCAACCTCTTTGTCATAGCTCCTAACTCTCGAGCTTCATGGCCTGGATGCAGTGCCATAGAAATGTGAGGTTCAGCTGTGTCTGCCATTTCATACCATATCTGTTGTTCTGGTGTCAGTGTAACTGGAACTACTACACCCTCTTGTCCTACATATAGACCCTCCCCTGTGAGTGTCCACATTTGGCCCTCAATGTCATGGAACATTTCCTGGTATGTGACAGTGTCATTACGGTCATAAAATAGTGTACAATGCAGGGGGTCGATGGAAGGTAAATAGACAGCTAAGTCTTTGATCCAGGGCCACTGATTGAGAATCATCTAATTCCACCCAATATATGTCTGCCATCTCCTGCAAGGGTCCTCCCAACAAAACCTGCTGGCGGCCCTCTCTACTGTGTGCCTGTGAACAGTCGACTTTAGCGCCGTCCGGGAACGGGACTGTGACACCTTCTGGTGAGCATAAAATATTTGCACCCAATTTAATCAACAGATCTCTGCCCAATAGGGGAACAGGTGCTTTTGTGGAGTACAGAAATGAGTGTGACAGGGACTGATTTGCCACTTTCGTGGTAAGAGGAACAGTAAGATGCCAATGTTCTAACCCTCCAGAGAATCCCAAAACTCCAACAGTCTTATCACTTAGATCTCTGTCAGTGATTGTGCCCCTCGTTACTGTGGAGTATGTTGCTCCGGTATCTACCAAAGCTGTTAGTGGCCTGTTGTTGACCACTAAAATCATGTAAGGCTCAGCCAAACCTCGCATGATTGTTCTCTGTTTGCCTCTTCAACAATCCGCGCCTACCCCCTGGCCCCAAGTCGGGTTCAAGGGCGCCTGAATCGAGTGGGGAGGTGGGCATTGTTGCTCCGGGTGTTTGAGTTTGTGGTCCTCTGCCACGACCACTGGGCCCACCTCTATGAGGATCCCATCCCCCCGCAGGTGGTCCCATATACTGGCTGTCCCCTGCCATGGGACAATCTCTGTACCAATGATCAGTCCCCCCACACTGATGACATGCACCCCTGTAGCGCACCCCTCCCCCACTCGGCTTCCCCCTAGCCCATCCGCTATTGCCCCGTGGCCTATACCCTCCCCATGGTTTTATTAATTGGAAATTAGGGACATGTCCTCCCTGAGCATAGCCAAAAGTTTCAGGTGTGACTATGGGAAAAGGTGGGGTCTTCACCCCGGGCTGCCCGTCAAAGCCGCTGCTCACAGGACGTTGTGGCATTTGTTTTGTTTTTTTACTGTCTGCCTTAGCCATTTCTAATTGTAGTTTTAACAATTGTTGCTTTGTCTTTTCTAATTCCTCCTGTTCTTTATCCTGTTTATCGACTGATCTATCTATATGGAACACCAGATGTCTTTCCCACATTTCGTTGCTGGCAACTGGAGTGTCAGGATTACATTCCATTGCCTGCTTGACACCGTTGGGGGCCCCTGTCATTACGGCAGTTCTAAATATATCACGCGTAATTGGATTATTTAGACTATTTTCTTCTACCATCTGCTCCCATTCAGCTGCGCATCTAAAATAGTAACTCGCTCCAGTCTCACCAGGCTTAATGCGGAACTTAATGTTTTGGTATACGGTTGGGGGTGTTGGAAATTTTTCTCTGAGGGCCCTGGCGATCGCTGTACTGACAGTGGTATACCGTGCGTCATTGGGTTCGTCTTCAAGGTTTGCATCCTTCTCAAACTCTGCCATCTGAGAAACAGTAAAAATTTGGCCTAAAAGGCATCTTATGTCTCCTACCGCCAAGGTGGTGCCGTGGCACAATGCCATCAACTTTGTAAGCCATCTGCCTCCACCAGATGTAATGGGGGGCAATTTTGCCAGCACAGCTGTCATGTCACTATGGCTCATTAACATTCCTTTCATCATACTCACTACCTGGGCGACACATACTGTCCCATTGTCTCTCTTGAGGGGGAGTGAATTGACAGGCTGGAGTGTACTGACAGGCTCTGGTACGACTCCTAGTACCCTGTGACACTGGGGTAGACATCATAGTTCCTTTAATAACTACGTCCCTACATACCTGCGTTGGCCCTCCATCCTCACTGTTATTACATGCTCCCTGTCCCTTCATGTCTTTGTTTTTCCTCCTCATTGTGCACTACTCGTGCACTTTGGCTTGTTATGCTATTGTTATGCTATTGTTTCTTTGTATGGTTTCCTGTTTGTTTACCATTAATTCTAATTGTGCTGTCAACACGTTTATTTGATACTTTAAAACATCTAGATCTGGCATGTCTACCTCCAACCTGGAATCATTCACATTCACTTGCACTTGCTGTGATGCTGGTATGTAGGGCGGTGGCAACAGCTTATTCAAATCAGGATATAAGGGGGCGGTCTCAGTATGACGCGAGATACTTGCTCCTGTACTTCCTGACTCTCTCACAATTTCTTTCTCTGGCTCCTCCGACTGCACATGTCCTGTGCCCCCCCTAGGGGAACTCAAAGCAATTGCAGTCAGAGCAATGCGTGTCCACAGGCGTAATTCTTCTCTCAGTCTCTCTTCCTCCTTTTTATGCCTATTCTTTTCTAACCACTTCACATCTTTTCCTCCTTCTACATGTCTGTTTAAACTTGCGTGCGCTTTTTCCTCCATTTCCCTGATTTTGGAGTGATCTTAATCAACACTTTCTCAGATTCCTTCCACACATATTCCATACAAATCTGACTCCATTTATTCTCCCAGATTTTCCTTTCCTTTTTACGATTTTTTGGTTCTGATTGGGCCATTAGCATATCAACAATTTTTTCCCATTGTATAATTACAGGGGAATTCCCATAAATCACACACTTCTCAAATTCAGACATTTTACACAACAATATTACAGTATACAATACACAATTAATGTACACAGTTTAATCGGCTTTTAGCGTGCCGCGGGACTTTTAATACCCAGGGGCGTTTTAAAAGTATTTTTATAACTTTTATTCACTTTTATCATGCTGCAAGACTTCTATACTTGCAGGTGTTTTAAAAGGATTTCACAATTATCTCATTTTTATCATGCCGTGGACTTTATACCAGCGGGTGTTTTAAAAATGCCTTTTGGTGTGCAATAAGCCTGGTTACTTATAGGCGTTTCAAAAGTATTTAACAACAATAGTTCTTAACTATCGTGACGCGGGCCTGGTTACAAAAAATATTCCTTTATTCTGATCAACAAATATCACCAATTTCTAATTTGTAATCAATGGTACGGATATACTTCAAACTCAACACATAAATTTGGAATATTCAATCTGCAGAAGTTTGTTTAAACAGGTCTCTGCTTACCTTATCTTATTCTGTCGACAGTGTGTTGAAGTTAAAGTTGTCACGTCCCGATTTTCGGTCAATCCCCGAGTTTTACAATTTTTGTCCAATTTCTTTCTCCAATCACGTCGAACAATTCCTCAATGTTCTGCGTGTTCAGAATAGGAGAGAGGCCCGTCAAAGTAAAATCTTGAAGTTTATTGATCAGAAGATTCAAAAATACAACAGCTGCTGGGTGGGCTGCCTCAGACGCACACGTCTCACACAAAGCGACGTCTTACAAAGGACCCACCCCGAAGAACAATTTTACATGGTATTTATAATATTTATGATATCTTTTCTTAGTCCGAGAAGCTGATGTCCTTTCTCGGACGTGGAATCCTGGGAACACGTCCAATCCGCTTTCTCTCCTTTGTTCTGCCTCAGCCAACCAGCTCACACTGTTTTCCCTGACTATTTGTGGAGACCCCATACCTCACCAAATTCCGTCGAGCTCTGCGTAATCTGATCTTTACACACACACACATTATTTTGGTACAGAAAGTTCACTCCAAATAAGTCCTTTGGTTAACACACACACTTGTTATATTTTTTACATATGCACAGTTAATGATCAATAATGAAATCATAAAGCATATTAAATGTAAAAGCACGTTTAAACCACAATAAAAATCACAATAAAAATCCTCCACGATCTCCAAAATTGAAACTAGAGTGGACCTGCTTTGCTCCGTGCACAGCACCCATCCATCACATTAGGCGTTTTTCCTGAATACAAAGTTATTGTTGTATGCGTGTTACAGGCAGCTTGTTCGTATTCTGTCTGTAAGCATTTCACAGTTATGGGATGCATTTTTTTTTGTCCATAATTTGTTAATAAAATAGCCTGGCTTAGAGATTGCGTTCCTTTTTGTTTTAGCTCTGTCAGTATGTAACCAAATCCCCACAAGCTGTCGAAGGAAAACACAGGGAGGAGAAAGGAGGAGAGGGGGTCGTCAGCAGTCTAATATTGGGGGACGCGGTCTGAAAAGTTTGGGAACCCCTGGTCTAGTTAATGGGGCATATGGTATAGTGACAGACATACTTTATAATTTCAATGATAACAAGTTCCATCAAACAGTTTTTGTGAAATTTGATAAGTTGATGCACAAAGAGAAAATCTTCTACATACGCTCCAGCTGTTGCAATGGGTTCTACTGGAATTAAACCTGAGGAAAGGCTCGACAATAAAGGGCAAATGCGTCGCCAATTTCCACTTAAACTTGTCGGGTTAGAAGTCTATCAGGTTTGAAGAAAAGGCTATGAGATATATATATATATATAATATTTAAATACCAAATGTGAATGCCCACATTTGGTATTTATAATATCCAAACCAGAAAGTCAATACACAAGCATTCACTGTTTTTGATAAATGTGTAAAGTAAAACGTAAACATCAAGCTGATTTGGTTTTGTATGCTCTGAATCTGCAGCCTAACTGCATTGCTGTTACTGAAAAATAGTTACCTGACAATATCCCATTAGAAAGTGTAAAGAGTCTACTACATTGTAAAAATCAGTCGTTCCTTTTTATTTATGAGTCAGTAAAAACTTAAACGGTAAAACGAGCCACCAATCACAGTACATCGCGCTCTTTGTTTTGCCCCTGTTGTGGCCTTGGTCTACTTAGCACGAACATACGATTCAACATCACATCACAACAGCATAACATTTTGACTGCCAATGTCTTTATTAGTGAAATCATGGAAGAAATCTAACTTGCCACAACACCCATGGCCTTACGCGATTTTTCTGAAATCGTTGAAAAGAATGAGAGAGGAGGAATACACCGGTCTCATTTATCAGGAATGAAGATGGGCTAGATACTTGGATTACCAACAGTCTGCTTTCAAGAATTATTCATTGGAGAAATGTGTAATTGTTAAATTACTTAGCGAGAATGTGCTGTAATACGGTTCAGTGAATCCCCTTAGATTAGTACATATTTGTTTTACGATCCTTTTGTACATTGCAAGTTTAAGTTTAAATAAAATCTTGGATTACTGTTACAAATAAATATTAAACCAAAACTGCCTGCTCTCAAGTCCTGTTATTTAATTTTGTTCTAAAGGAAATTGTTTGGCTTCAAGGTTTTGGGCTTATGAAAATTTAAATAGACATCAGTGTCTGTCTGACTAATTGTAATTTTATTAATAGATTGGTGTGCCAAGAGTGACGTTAGAGTCTTCACATAGATTGAGTTAAGCCAGAGTCGTGGGACAAAAATGATAATAGGACATTATAGCCATAAAAACAAATCATAGTACTTGGATACTTGAGTACATTTGAAGGCAAATACTTCTGTACTTTTACTCAACTACATGGTTTGTGTACTTCATCCACCACTGGTTATAGTTCCTTATAGTAGCAGTAATCCAACGTTAACGCAATTACAGGCTCAACAAAATGGTGGTGTTGGTAAACTGGCAATCCCATGACCCTGGACAGGCAACTCCGCCCATCTCAGGAATTTCCACACAGTATTGGGCAGACTGGCGTCCACGAGAGGGGGTCGTCTCCATTTGCTTTCAAAACTGTGGAATGTCCTCCTCGCCCCACCCTGATCTCAACCATAGGTGTCTGAATTGATCTTTTGCCCAGTCGCTGGAAGCTTCACACATACCCTCAGTGCTATGTTCAGAGTTTAACTCGCGTCACGCGGTCATTGTAGAGCTGCTGGATTAGCTCTACCATGTGTCGCTCCACCTTGATCAACCCAAGGATGGCCAGCAGATGCCTGTGGGAGATTGAGTCGAACGCCTGAGCGAAGTCGATGGATATTACTTCAAGCGGCCAGCTATGCTCTGTTTTGCAATGTCGAACGAGGCCCCGGAGGACATCAATGTTCTCTGAACACCTGAGAGTGGGACGGAACCCCCTTTGATTAGAACTGAGCGGGTAGGCCAGAGCCAGCCCATTAGACAGTATTCCGTCGCTTCCACTGGGTCCGCTGATTTGGGTAGCAATATCGTACGACATCTTTTCAGGCGGGCAGCTACGACTCCGGTGATCCACCACATGTTGTTCATGCGTGTGAGTGCCTCGCATCCAGGATCCCATTCAAGGACATCCTCCTTACGTATTCCGTCTGAGCCTGGTGCGGATTTCTTTAATGCTTGGTGGAGGAAAAAATGGTTCTTTTACGGGCTGTCAATCTTACTGACATTTATGTTTTATGACTGTTGTAGGGGGTGCCTATGGCCCCCCCACCTTCCTACAGTGGTAGCCCCCAAACCCCCAACACCTTTTTCAACTGGTTGCTTTTTCTATCAGGACACCTGCTGTGAAATGTGTTTTTGAGTAAATTTAGAGAGAGTTAGAGGTTTAGTTAGAGGCATTGATAGGCTAACCCTTGTAATATGTTCGATTGTCTTAGTTTAATTTTGTAACATGAGATAAGACATGCCCCCACATGTCATTAAAAATAGTTTTTGTAACATGGAATGTGAAATATGTTTTTGAGTAAATTTAGAGAGAGTTAGAGGTTTAGTTAGAGGCATTGATAGGCTAACCCTTGTAATATGTTCGATTGTCTTAGTTTAATTTTGTAACATGAGATAAGACATGCCCCCCACATGTCATTGAAAATAGTTTTTGTAACATGGAATGTGAAATGTGTTTTTGAGTAAATTTAGAGAGAGTTAGAGGTTTAGTTAGAGGCATTGATAGGCTAACCCTTGTAATATGTTCGATTGTCTTAGTTTAATTTTGTAACATGAGATAAGACACGGCCCCGTGTCATTTCAAATAGTGGCATTGATAGGCTAACCCTTGTAATATGTTCGATTGTCTTAGTTTAATTTTGTAACATGAGATAAGACATGCCCCCACATGTCATTCAAATTAGTTTTACGGCATGTCACTCCAAACAGGCTAGTTTATGGTCTGTCAATCTAAAAATAGGAGGATTTTATTGCCTGTCAATCTAAAAAACGACAGCTTTATAGCCGCCTCGTCTACCTAAGACCACTTACCATCAATAAAGGTGTTTTTCACCCTTTTGACATGAAAGCACAGAGGGGTCACATTACTGTGTGAAAGTTGTTTGTGTATTTTAAATGAATGAGAGAAATCATGTAAATTTTGTGTGATGTTTCTTCTAAGAGTTTACTTTGAAAAAGTGTTCAAGACAGCCATCTATATTTAATTAGGATATAGCTATGCCTAGACGAACCGTCTGAAATGTGTAAACCTATCCTGAGGGTTCTTGTTATGCTAACGGGTTGTTTGATAGAGACATTTGGTAGACAAACGCCGTTACATGTCTACTATAGTGTTGATAAGACATGTAATGAAACAAAACATAAGATTGAGTAAAAATAAAATAGAAAAGGTTATAACTATTCATACACTTATAAGAGGTGCTACTTTTTGGCTGATTTACCAATAAATAGTTATTGTAATGTTTAGTGACTATTTTTCAAAAAATCAATATGTTGGTTTTGGTTATACCTTAATCAAATCACCTACTAGGTAGACACGGAATACACACACACTACCACACAGCTTTTGGGTGTAAGTTTGAAATATGTTAATGACGGACCCCTGCTACGCTCCCAATGGGTATGGTGTCATTAAAAAGTTTAAAAGAGGGTTCTTGTAGTTACGAGTCCTTGTGTCGAGACGTACGGGTGTTGTGGTAACAGATATTCGATACTCTTTTGTTGTCTTGAAAATAACTTAGTTTTTCTAAAATGGCAAGCTTTCTGACCGGTATGTTGGTTTTCATTTTCTCTTTATAACAAAATAAATAAAATGTCTGTATATAACTTTTTGTTACGGTTGTCGGGGGACTGTTTAACAGGTTGTATCATACCGTAGGTGCATTAAACGATCCGAGATATTCTTGGCTTGCAGTAGAACTAAACGCTCTTAATCACGCAACAGGTAAGTTTATTTTTATATATAGATCATTGTTCGTAGAAAAACACCGCAATATTTGTTACACGTTATTTTTTATCAAAACAGGACCAACACGGGGGTCTGTCGACACAGCCCCGCAAAACCCTGACGTTAGAAGGAGACTCATTGGTAAGTAAAATAGTTATGTCTATAGTTGTTCAAAACCCTATATAAACATGTTAGTCACACATTTTCTTTTTACATATGGCGACAGTTTCTGGAGACACACAAAACGACGAAACACCACAGTTTGGCTACGGCGATAACGACTCACTAAGTAAAATACACTTATTTTGTTTTATGTTTTGATAATCCGCTAGAAATGTAGATATGTGTTTTAAATAATGCGTTTTGTAGGGTCTTTATCGCGATTGGTGGCAGACATATCCAATGATGTGAACATATCTACAGACCCTGCGTTACCAAGTACCACTATTGCACCAAGGACGATTGTAACGCCTGCTCAAATTCACCCGGAGCCCGCAGACCTTAACAATCAACGAACACCGCAGGCTACAACACCGTTGCGAAATCTAAATAACGGGGCCGGTGAGTGAGTCTAAGGGTTTTATATTTATTTATAAACATCTTGAACCTTTTTGGTTATCTCTCTCGCCTTACACATATTTTGTTTTACTATTTATTTCAGAGGCTGTGTGGGACGACGATTTTGTTGAAGCGGGGGAAGCGGCAGAGTTCACCCAGGCCGAACCGACAGGGGCTTCGGCTAATATTAGAGTGATTGTTTCTGGCACTGACACATCGGAGTTGCCAGCTAATCAAGAGGCGTTCAGAGCGGAGGCTCGTACATTACCGACGGCGGCCCCGGCAAATGGTTTTGAGGCAGTGGCGATTTTACGACGTTTGGATCTGATTAGCTCCGAATTGAGGATTGCGAGAGATGATCGGCGTCGTTTGCGTGAAGAAAGACGGAGAGACAGAAGGGATTTTGAGAAGTTAAGGAGTGTCATCACCGCAACATCAGTATCGCTGAGAGAAGGTCTAGCGAGACAACGGTTGATTCGTAATGCTCTAAAAGACATTCAGGACGGTCAAGCGCAAAGTGTTGTGTTATTTATGTTATATATCATTAACATGGGCAGACGCAGATCTGGTGAGTAAACACCGTGTATATAAATCACTTTGCCCATGTTTTAATGTTTTTTTGTTTTTATTTCTATTGTTATTGTTTTTAAAAAGTGTGTATATGTGGGATTTCAACCGTGTTTTTAAAAAGTTTTAAATAAAATATTGTGAAATGGCCGCAAAACGTTGTCAGGGGTCAGATGATTCTGAAAGTGAGTCAGCAGCAAAAATATTTAGATACCACAGTGACGGTGGTTCACACCCCCCACAAAGTGTTTCAGACACGTTACAGAGATTAATCTACACAGTCAGGTCGATGCATAGACCGACTACTACAACAGAGTCTCTTTTAGCTTTAATTAGTACCGTTCGTTCAATGTCAGATGTACAGCCAGAACCAATTGTGGCTCTAGATGCACCTGTTTTAAATCAACATCAAGTTGGTTACGGATTAGACATTGTTGATGCGGATATTGTTGATGCAAATAATGTAGGTGCCGATATTGTTGATGACGATGATATAGTTGTTGATGATGAACCGGTTGTAAGAGATGTAAGAAATGTTGAGACAAACGAAACAGCCATACCCTCTGTTTGTTTAAATCCTAGCGAAGCTCAGCGATTAATAAGAGAGGGCGGTAGTGTTGGTGATTATACTGTGGTCCCTAGAAGGAGGTTTAACAGCTTGGAAATACATAGAGTATTGAATCTGCGTTCGATAACATCCAACGATATGGCAGACTATGTTCGTCTTTTACATGAGGCGTTGACTGAAATAGTTCAATTTTCGCGACAGCTGGCTGGTGATGGCGGTTTGATTAATATCATGTTACGAGGTGCTAGTCTGACAGCTGATGTTAATACACTATTGTCACCTAGCAATAACTACAGTGTAGAGCTTTTTGAATACCAAATCGAAAAGATAATGCAGAGCAACGCAGACGTGTGCATTGACGATAGATTGGAATTGAAAGTGTCTATAGGCATGTGTAGACAAGGTGGTGCGTATAGAAAACTCTGTGACACAGCTCATAACGAGGTTATTGCGAGAAACAGAATGAATCTTTTCTGCCCCGTTAATATCTCAAACAATCTGTGTTTTGCTATTTGTCTGGCACATTTTCTGAACCCCCAAAAACAACACACAGAGTTAATACCACTAGCTTCAGCATTGCAGAATGCTGCTGGTCACACGGATCAGGATATGATAGGCTTTAATGACATAGCAAAGTTTGAATGTCAGTCTTATGTTAAAATAGTGGTCTTCCACAGGTCAGACACTGGTGTGTTGGAAAAGTACAACACAAAAGATGCACCACATAACAGAACAGTGTTTTTGTACCTGCACGATGGTCATTATTTTGATTAAGAACTTAAAAGCTTTCATAGGTACGCCTTACGTTTGTGAATTTTGTTACAGGGGTTACACAAACCCCACAAATGCCCAGCAAGTTGTTGTGTCCATTGCGGTGATGTGTTGGTTGCTGATGGAGCCCATCAGTGTTTCATACAACCGATAACCCCTAAGGAACCTGGTGTGAAATACATATTTTATGATTTTGAAACACGCTACCAAGACGGTAAACATGTTCCGAATTTTGTGTGTGCTATCACTTTTTCTGGTGAGGAATTCACAGCAGAGGGTACAGATTGTGTCGACAGACTCCTCAGACGTTTCAGACAACCGCGTTATAAAAATTACACATGGATTGCGCAAAATGCATCAGGGTTTGACAACTTCATACTTTTGGAACATTTCACAAAAGTAGGGCTCACACTTAAAATCACAATGCAGGGGTGTCGTTTAATTGTAATGTATGACAGCGGCTTTAAGCAACGGTTTATTGATAGCTACTCATTCATACCCATGCGTTTGGCCAATACAGCGGCCGCGTTAAACCTGTCCTGTGAGGATAAGGGATACTTCCCACACCATTTCAACAGGGTAGAAAACGAAGATTATACAGGCCCTTATCCAGACAAGCATTTCTATGGGTACGAGACCATGAGTGATAAAGACAGAGGTCAGTTCGATGCGTGGTACACAACAGTCACCGATAAGGTGTTTGATTTTAAAAAAGAACTAGCCATGTATGGCATGAATGACGTTGTTTTGCTGAGGGAGGCATGTATGAAATACCCTGATGAATTTATGCAATGTACAGGGCTTGATCCGTTTATGTGCACCACATTAGCATCATGCTGTATGGCTGTGTACAAAACACATTACCTCCCAAAAGACACTCTAGCTCTTACCCACAACAATGCCTACACCAATCAGAACAAGGCCTACTCAGATGTCTCCATCGAATGGCTGGAATATGTAAAAAAAAACACGGGGCATAGACATCCGACATGCTTTAAACTACGGTGAGGTGTCAATTGGTAAATATTTTGTTGATGGGTATTTTGAGAATTCAGATGTAAAGACAGTTTTTGAGTTTTTTGGATGTTTCCACCATGGTTGTTTAAAATGTTTCAGACATGAACATGTTAACCCCATCTCAAAACTATCCTATGGTGATCTCAGAAGACAGGTTGATGACAAACTTGTAGTGTTGAAACAATTTTATGGTCTGAAGGTGGAGGTGATGTGGGAATGTGAGTGGAAAACAGCTAAACAATCCGATCCTGCTGTAATTGTTTTTATGTCCACATATAAACACCCTGAAAGATTGAGACCACGCGACGCTTTATTTGGGGGGCGTACTAACGCGTTCAAATTGTACCATAAGGTCGCAGAAGGTGAGAAAATAAGATATGTCGATTTCACAAGTCTGTATCCGTTCTGCCAAGCCAGAAAGGAGTACCCTGTAGGTCACCCACAAATCATTTTCAAGGATTTTGAACCTCTAGAAAATTATTACGGACTTGTGAAATGCTGTGTTTTACCGCCGCGTAAACTACTACACCCAGTGCTTCCCATGAGATTTGGTGGCAAGTTAATATTCCCGCTCTGTCGCACCTGTACCGAACAACAAAACCAAACAACCCCCTGCTGACACACCAATGATGAAAGATCCATCTCCGGTACTTGGGTTAGTATTGAATTGTTAAAAGCTGTAGAGAAGGGATATTTTGTGACGAACATAGATGAGGTGTGGCATTTTCCACAGCGGTCGGATGCCTTGTTTTGCGAATATGTTAAAACATTTTTGCATATTTTTGGCAATGGCTATGACATCAAACATTTCTCATTTGTTTCAGACACTGTAGCGATAATTCAATGGTGTTATGCTGATGGTAAAGGTGGCCAGACCCGTGATATAAACATTTTCTTAGGAGCATTTACAACAGCGCATGCTCGTTTAGAGCTGTATGGTCTAATGGATAGGTTGTCCGAAAGATTGTTGTACTGTGACACAGACAGTGTCATTTTCACATCCAAAGACGGTGATTGGGAGCCACCATTGGGTCCTGTGGGGATTTTAATGTGTTTTAGAAGTGCTATTACATTTAATATGTTTCATATGCATTATTACTTTTATTCATTCATATGCTTCCTATGCAGTATTATTCCATATGCATCATTACTTTTAAAAGTGTTTTATTATTCTATTACTTGCGTACAATAACCCTTAACCTCAAATAATGTGTTGGAGTTAACCATGAAAACTTAAGAGTTGATACTGAGTGTACTCCGAGAGGAAGCGTGGGTGTCAAGAGCATGCAAAAGAAAGAGGAAGTAGCAGGAGACAGCGGAAGTCTCAGAATACATGCATGCAACTGAAGAGATAAATGTAACGCCAAAAAAGGAGAAAATGTACACACACAAATATTCCATTGTCTGACCTTTTAAACTATGTTGTTGCTGGGTAGAATTGGGCTGTGTAGGTTGTCATTTAATGTTTTGCAGACATTCTGAGAACGATGGGGTGAGAGCTGATTGGACTAATACAAGGCAACACGTCACCGGTCCACAGAGAAGATAGACGGCGTGAAATAACTATAAATATGATGCGGAACTGTTTTCCGGGGTTGTTTTCTGTAAAGACACTTTGTCTAAGGCAACCCAACGGCTGTTGTATTTTTTGAATCTTCTGATCAATAAAACTTCAAGATTTACTTTGACTGGCCTCCCTCCAATTTTGAACACGCAGGGACACATTTAGAATGTTCTACAGTCCTTACCTAGGTAATCTCACCGATGAAATCGGGTCAGGGGGCTTCATAACCGAATATGCATCAGGAGGCCCGAAGACATATGGTTATCGCACCAACACTGGGAAAGTTTGTATGAAAGCCAAAGGTATAACCCTTAATGCAGTAAACTCTGAGGCTATCAGATTGGACACTCTGATAGGTTTTGTCAATCACTATGTTGTGGGGGATGGTGATAGTCGTCACATACTGGCCCGTATGGACGGTATTGTGAGGGATAAAAAGCGGTTTACACTCCATAACAAATCACTAGTCAAACGTTTTCGAGTGAATTACAATAAAAGAGTTCTGCTTGGGGATTACACTACACTACCATATGGCTACTGACAACGCTTTTGGTCATCGATGTGTGCTAGACACCGAGGCATTTGATTTCAGGTTATCACACATTTTCATGTGTGATAAGTGGACCATCAAACTCTGGGAAATCCTTTTTTGTAAAAATTTTGTTGCAAAATGCTGTTACATTGATTTCTAAAAATGTGGAGAATATTGTATATATTTATGATTGTTGGCAACCATTGTATGATGATTTATTGAAACTGTATAAAATTAAATTTGTTGAAGGTATACCACAGACTCTCAATGATGATCATTTGTTTCCTGTCAATAAAACAAATCTGCTTATTATTGATGATTTAATGAAAGAAGCCAGTGTTAACAATCAAGTGGAAAAGGTGTTTACACAGTATGTACACCACCGAAATCTTAGTGCTATTTACATTGTACAGAATTTATTTTGTCAGGGTAAATCCAGCAGGACCATCAGCTTGAACACAAACTATTTGATATTCTTTAAAAACCCCAGAGACGCCACACAGGTAATGGTTCTAGCCAGACAGATGTATCCAGGCCGTGCAAAATATTTTATGGAATCTTATCAGGACGCAACCGGTAAAACTTACGGATATCTCATGATTGATTATAAAGCAAAAACACCTGAACAATATCATCTCAGAACAGACTTACTCTCTACAAATCCGGTAGTGTATCTACAGAAAAGAAAACATTGAGACGATTTAAAATGTCTGCTAAACTTTATAGAAATCTCCCTGTGTTAAAGATGCTTTTAAAAGCCACACCCAGCCAGAGACGGGTTATTTTACGGTCTACATCCGATGAACTTATTGTAACGCTGTGTGAGCTCGCCCTTAATGTACTTCACGGTAACATACCGCTCACATCGCAGCAATACCAGAAGCTAAAACGCCGGAAAACAGTGCTTAAATTTTTATTACAAACAAGAAGATTGATATTAAAAGAAAGAGACGGATGATAAACCAGCAGGGTGGTTTCCTTTTGCCCCTCTTAAGCATAGCAATCCCCTTTATTACTAGTTTGGTTACTTCTAGATAAATGGAGTTTGCCGAGAAGATGTTTTTAGTCCCACAACATCAACTCGATAAACTAAAATCTGGTATACCACGTGAGTCTATACAACAGTCGGTGGAGAACGATTTGGACTCTGCTATAAGGGACATCCTACACAACTCTGATATGGCATCTCATGAAAAAGCTAAACGGTACACAAATATTTTACAGAGATATTTAACATTTGCTAAGCAAGCTGACCGCGAGACATATATGTTAACGTTAAACATGCCTCTGTCTGATAAAGAAACATCTAATCATGTACTGAATGCTGAAAACACTAGGTTATACGACAACGTGGTGAATGATGTATTAAAGAATATACCGCAAAGGAGCTTGAAAAATACTCGATACATCTTAGATAAAATGACTAACGCTAAAGACATCGCTTCATGGACTGATTCTGGGGAGTTTGTATATAAAGGCCGGAACATACCCGGATCACATATATTGGATTTAGTTAAAAATGTCATAGCCCCATACAATGTCAAAGATGAAAACCGACCTCTAGGATGGATAGAGTTTCTGGAGACTTTTGCAGCACTAAATATACCGCAATCTACGGCGTGTAATCGATAATTTTAAAGTAGGTTCATCGCCTGATAGTTATGCAACAACCCCGAGGGGTAGAGATGCGAGAGCCGGTACCCCACGTCATGATAACGACCATTCTGACGGCGATGTTATCATTTCGCCTAGTCACAAACGCTGTCGATGGATGCATCTCTAATCTTTTCGTTTTATTTTGACATAAACAAGAATATTCTGTTATATTTTGTGTGTGTGTGTGTGTGTTAATAAAAATAAGTCATCGCAAAAATAAGAATCTTGCACTATTTGTTATTTATTATGGTTTTATTCCAGTACACAATTATACATTTTGCCAGTCTGAACACATTGAATACATTTAAATACATTTTTCTTATTAAAATGGTTGTAGGTTTTTAGTTTTTTCACAAAAAACGACACCATAGTATCGTTTTTATCTAAATCATCAGAGTACAAACTCATCATGTATTCATAATCATAAGTAGTGGACATATGACGGAGAAAGAACATGCAATGTTGCCCACACGTGTCTGACGAATAATTCTGGACTTGCTTGTTTGAGTATATCACGCTGTCGCAGTTAAGAAATAGAAAATTACTGATTTGTGTTGGAAACCGGGGGTGATCGGGTTTATTTCCAAAACTGTCAAAAAAGCACCCAACCCCTTCCCTGGTTATGTATATGGCTAACCAGTGTTCCCCGGGGAGTCCTGAGGGGTGTGTATTGATTATGACCATAGATGGTACTGTTCTTAGACGTTCTTCTGGTAAATAATCACACGGCAGCACACCTAGAAAATGTGTGTTGCATGATATTTTATCCATCAAGACTGTGAGCTGTACGGTATTCATTTTAATAGTAATCGATCAAGACCTGTCTGCGATTTGAAATTTCAAGAATCGAATCATAAATAGCATAGATTACAAGGTTTATCGTACGAGGGAGCGGTTGTCGAAACCGTGCTTCTAGTCTGATATTTCCAGATTTGATGAGACACATGTCTAGAACACTCCTCATCAGGAGTCAAATTAAATGAATATAATGTGTACCCGTGCAAATATTCTTCACGGTCAATAGACAATGCTTGGTTTTTCAGATGTCTTCCAGAAGACAGAGCTAGTTGATAGTACTCCCGTATAGCAGAACCGGTCCCGTATTCAGGTTGTAGCGGTTTGGCCGGATGTTGCTGACCGTCAACATATACGGCCAAGAATTCTAAATCGTAATTTTTAAAAGCAAATGGGTTTTTATTATAGGCCCCCGTGAATGCATCGTTATCAACCATGGCTATGACCAAAGACTTGGGGAGGGTTCCTAGAAATACATTTTCCTGGGTCACGACGCGAGAACCAGCGGGCAGCGAATGATTTTTTAATATTACTCGCTCAATAGGGTATTTGGCTGTTGCCGAGAGCAGTGCGTGAGCATGACCCAGTCTTACTGCTGGTGACACGGTAACTTTTTTCACAAAAAGTGACGCAGACTGAATATTAATTTTATAATTTATATTGTCATCCCTCATCAGACAAAACTCGTCTTTACACCTAGTCATACGGATTTTGATGTCCACACCATTAAGCATAAGTTTTTCCTGAAAAAATATGTCATTGTGAACTGGTGCTAATAATTCTACAACACTGCTGGCATTAGTGTACGCAGCTCTCTTTGTCAGACCCACATTTCCGCCCCCGGATCTGTACAGTCCATATGTCCGGCTGTATCTTTGTAAAAGAGACCGGCGGAAAACGTTGTTTGAAGAACATCTTTTCCGTAGTTAAGAAGACACTCTATAACACATCGGTATGGATATGTGCTGGAACTCTGTGAGATAAGTCTATCTCCAAGTGATACGTCAACCTGTGAAAAAATGGTAGCTCCTGCGTAGTTAATCAGACCTACAGGTGCTCCATCTACAATATCTGTGCCGTCCGGATTTGTGATTTTGAGACGCAAAAACAACAATGTAATTATTTAGATCGATATAATCTTCTCCATTCCCCGCTATAAAAAATTCCAGGGGTGCTTTGTCTGATATTGCAGATAATGGTGGCATCTCAATATAGGCATTTCTTTCAATTGCCGTTTGAGTTAGAGGCACTGTGAACAAATCCAATTTTGATTTAACAAACTCTTCTGACATGCTGTGTAGCAATGCCATGATCTAGAAGATGGTGTTAGGATTTCTCTTTGAGCTTATTGTACGCTTTACCGACACCCTACGTTTTCGTTTTACAACTGAGACCTTCTTAGATGACCGTCTTGCTTTCTTTTGAGAATGACCCCTCCTCTTGTCACCTGGGGGTCGTAGCAAACGTTTACGGGACATTACCAATAGACCCGAACCGTCTTGTGGGTGTTTGGTATGGTTAAAAGCGCTTGACATTGTGTTACTGACAACGTCACTAAGTATGTTTTTTGCAGCTGATTTAAGATGGGGTTTCGCTATGTTGAAACCTCGCCTTAACAGAGGAATAGCCATTCTAAAGAGGCCTCTAAACAGACCCCCAACACCTCCTCCGTACATAACAGCCCCGCCGGCATACCCTGGTAGAGCGCCACCTGCCTGGTTCGTATAGTAAGCCACGTAGCGTTCAGGATCATGATTATAATTGTTGAATAAGGACATTATTATACGAAATGTTTCACAGGTCTAAAGTGAAGCATAACGCTAACTTTGCCGTATGAAAACTTTACGTGTGTATTTTGGTCGTCCTTAACTTCAATACCAATGTCTGTTATGGTTGTTTTGTTTATAGACACGTAATGCACTTTGTCGTATCGCAAACAAACCATATGCTTATTTTCTCCGGCTATATGAGCTGTACCTAAGAGAGGTACATAGGCATCACCAACTGACTGGTAATCGATAATGTCTGTGTATAAATACAAGGTGTAGAAGCCCCTTGTATATCTGATTGATGCGGTGCATACGTCACAACATCCGTGTCGTTATTAAAGTCAGCAGATATGTATGCATTCCCGTGTTTGTCCACCTGTTGCTGAGTGTGCGTTACACTGTTTTTGTCGATATTAAAATCTGTTGGTACGTATGAAGAGCCACCTAATGGAGCCCCGGGTTTCGCTCCTAAAATATTGGCTAGTTTCCCGTAAAAAGTCAAAGATATGTTAGGTTTTGCATTCAGAAACACACAGTTTTTCACACTGTCATAGCCGAAAGATGAATGCGGCGTAAGGGCCTCATTTATCTCTCTAACCAGAGAAGCAATGTCATCATAATACCCCGTTTTTATACGGTAACGTATCGGAGACATTTTATTACGCATCATTGAATCGTCATCGTGTTTATTCTTCTTCTTCATAGGACCACCACTGAGCGGGGGTTGGCCGACATTTATTTCAAAAAATGCATCTTCAGTATTAAACGTATACCACGTTCTAGGATATTCGAATTCAACAACCCCCACTTCCCATTTACCTTTCACATGTAATGGATTGGCTAGGCACGTCCTATAATTAGAAATAGTGTTGTCAGGATACACCGCCAACGATGCATTGCATGGTAATACGACATAAACTCCGTCGCTACCCATGTCTGTTTTCTAAATGAATGCCGTAGACTACTATGCATTCTCCTTTTTAAATCGAATGTACGTCGACCACTTCTTTTTCGGGGACCCAGCTATTAAATTTAGACGGCTATCCATACCATTTTACCAAGACAATGGTCTTCTTACCCTGCTTTTTCTTGTCCAAGATTTTTTCTACTTTAAACGTATTGTTTTTGCTCACAGATATTTTTTGTAACTCTGGCTCGTAAAAACTACCATCAATAATATCTCCGTCATAATCACAAAGTTTGTAAACTGGTGGGTCTCGTTGTACACTCTTGTTCACCGTGAAATACTCTTCTGTATAATTTTTCTCGTAACCCTTGGCGAATGGGCCCCTCACTTTGGATATTCTTACAATATCTCCGATTTTGTATTTAAACATTGGTTTAACACATCGAGCATTCCTAGGTCCGTAAAGATTTTGAAACACTGTGTCTTCGTTGTTTTCGTTAACATCCACGGGTCTCATTTGAATACTTTGATGAAAACTGGTGTTATACCCCAGCGTAATATCTTGTAACACATCTACGTATCGACGTGTGTTAGCGGCTGTTAAGTAGTCGCCACATTCTGCTTTTCAGAGTTCTATTAAAACGTTCAACAACGCTAGCTTTTAAATTCGATGCTGTAGCAAAATGTTGAATATTATACTTTTTAGAAACAGATTGAAACTGTTTGTTAAAGAACTCACCCCCGGCATCTGTCTGTAATTTTTGGGGGATGCGTTTATCACCAAGTATAGAAACAAAAGCTTTTGAGACTTCAGATCCGGACTTATTCTTCAAGACGCGAGTCCATGCGTATTTACTAAATACATCTATACATGTTAAGAGAAATTTGATACCGTCGTTTTCCTCGGAGTATGCTGACATATCAACCAAATCCGCCTGAAACTGTTTATTCATACCATAAACAAATACCCTGTTTCTCTTGTATTTTAGGGGTGCCGTTTTATGTAATGTATAGGCATCCTCTGCCGCGAGCCACTATGAAATTTGTTTGTCAGTTAGTCGAACGCCTGAGTCATTTAAAACACCCCGTTTTGAATGGTTTATACCACCTAAAGACCCCGGGTTAGACGGTGTGTAATAAACCTTTTTCATGAGATCTGACATGTTGTCATTTCAACAGACGCAGACATATAAAGTATAGCTTTTTAAAACAATGGTTTTTATTTAAGAATGTACAACAACAATAAAAAAAAAAGTAACAAACAACACATTTGATAGACTATCTAGATAGCCAAGAAAACGAACACATGTGAAAATATCTTTATCAAGCATGTAGTCGCTCACATTTTCAACAATTTCAGAAACATCATTACTATCTTTTTTTACAGATATCAGATTTATGCAAACATCAACTGTGTATGTAAACATTGTTATGATATGTCCAATTTCAAATATAATAGTGTTTTCACATAATGCTTTTAATACTTTTCTGATGAATGCTGCTGCTGAATCATCACCATTGACACAAGCCTGTGTCACGTTAACCCAAGAGTCCGAACAATTTCTTACAACAATCATTTCATTCTTTAAGTTATCTACTCGTAAGACATCACACATATCAACATTGTTATATATCACACAATACAAAAGATTAGTTAATTCACGTTTGTAATACATCTTAAATACGTTTTTGAAAAAACCCGCACAGCATGTGTTCCCCATCTCTCCGCAACAGCTACACAATGAGATTATCGGTAACCCCCTTCCAACAAGCAACCGCGTCATTGACTACCTTCTCACAATGTTTATCCACAAGAGTCTCTGCAATTTCATTAAGTTTACCCACGATAAATGGTTCACTCCGTAGTTCACATAGAATGGCTTCCACGGCCCCCTGAATTTTCTGGGGGTGAAGTCTCAGCCCGTAGTTGGTTAATGCCTGTACGATACTGTGTTTAAACTGGGGGTTGAACAATTTGTTTGATAATTCTTTAAAGTATCCTTCGAAGAAATAGGGTGATGGTTCAAATAGACACGAATGTCGCATCTGGCTCGGATGGTCGACCTCACAACCCTGACATAGTTCCTTGAGTTTCCGGTTAACGACGTGTAACATCAGAACGGCTACGATGGCTTTAATTATTTTAAATCCGACCTCTCCGATACACCCGTCCACACCATCAACACCAGCGCATACGAAGGCATCCGAGAGGGCTTGACCCCTTGTAGTGATGAATGTTAGGTTGTGATAACCCAGCTCTTCGCAGAATTTATCCAGCCAGGTGTTTGTAGATTGCTGCAATGTGTCTTCGGCCACACCGGCGACGGCCTCACACACCGGGGGATTTTGTCCGGCACTGTGGTATACGGATGCTTCCTCCTGGGACATAGTTGAATGTTGGATGTTGTGGTGAGGGTTTTGTCTGAACGGTCGGTTTTTAAAGGTTATAGCAGGGGGGCGGTGTCATTTGCAACATCCATTTCCGGATCGAACAAGTTTACTCTCACAGAGTTGTACCGGTCCCGCAACTTACACCATTTAAACATGTTGTTAATATCCGCGAAAATGTCATCAAGCACACACACATCTCTCCATTGAAACATAAACCGCAGTTCGTAACGCACCCTTTTAGCTGGAGAATCAATTCTGCGGGCCTTTGGCTCAGAATCAAAGCCACATGATATATAAAGGGCATCTTCAGGGTTCTCGGCACAGCCGTCGGCGAACATCCGACAACATATACCGGGTATTACGCTCCACCATTCACCGACGAACATAGGTTCCTCACGATACTTGTTTAGATCGCTCCAAACGTAGTTGTAAAACAATGACCAGTCTTGCGCTGGCAGAAACATACAGGGGTCAAGGATGGACCTCTCCATCCCCAAATCGGTGCTGTACAATGATACACAGCGTCTCGTCTTGTCGAACTCGAAACACCCAACGCGGTTACCGGCGAGTGAAATCGCGTATTACAAGCTCTTCATCGTCATGTATAAAACGGGTTATGTGCATACGTTCTAAACGCCGCGGAGCCCTTGTCAAATCTTCCGATTCCATCCAGGCATCAGTAGGCGATCCGGTCGCAACATTTTTAGGCGTTTCGGTACTTTTTAGAGCCATTGTATCGCTTGTAAGACAACGTGAGTATCTGCTTTAAATTTACGAAAACCCTCCATTATTTAAACCCTTTATTACGACACACCCTTCAGGTTTTTCACGAGGTAGTGTGAAAAACACCTTTATTGATGGTAAGTGGTCTTAGGTAGACGAGGCGGCTATAAAGCTGTCGTTTTTTAGATTGACAGGCAATAAAATCCTCCTATTTTTAGATTGACAGACCATAAACTAGCCTGTTTGGAGTGACATGCCGTAAAACTAATTTGAATGACATGTGGGGGGCCATGTCTTATCTCATGTTACAAAATTAAACTAAGACAATCGAACATATTACAAGGGTTAGCCTATCAATGCCTCTAACTCTCTCTAAATTTACTCAAAAACACATTTCACATTCCATGTTACAAAAACAATTTTCAATGACATGTGGGGGCATGTCTTATCTCATGTTACAAAATTAAACTAAGACAATCGAACATATTACAAGGGTTAGCCTATCAATGCCTCTAACTAAACCTCTAACTCTCTCTAAATTTACTCAAAAACACATTTCACAGCAGGTGTCCTGATAGAAAAAGCAACCAGTTGAAAAAGGTGTTGGGGGTTTGGGGGCTACCACTGTAGGAAGGTGGGGGGGCCATAGGCACCCCCTACAACAGTCATAAAACATAAATGTCAGTAAGATTGACAGCCCGTAAAAGAACCATTTGAGTGACAGGCTGTCAGGATGACAGGCCTTTGACAGGAGGGTCATAAATCAATCAAACATTTTTGACACATAGTATATGATTATACTACTGAGGCTATCACGCACCTCGGCAAGGTGTTCGTTGTTCGCATGTAACCCCGCCATGAATGGACCAACCCGTCAGAGGACGAGCAGTCCTCCCACTTGTGCCTGTAGGTGTCATATACCGATTCCAGTGAGATCGTGCACCGCATGGGAACACTGCCCTCCAAGATCTTAAACAGGTGTTGAAGCCTGTGTTACTTCTCCGCATGATGCTCTGGGGAACACCAAATCTCTTTGGTGCCGGTTTGACTCTTACTCCAAGGTACAATTCCCGGATTATTGAGGATGATGCCTCTGTGACCAGTGTGGGTATCTGAATGCTGCCTTCCAACAATGCTTTCAGGACTAGAATATGATCCGCGCCATCGCCCTTAACCTCGCTCACCAGTTTAGATCTAGTCACAATGCCCGGGTCACTGCATTTACATTTAGCAGATGCTTTTATCCAAAGCGACTTACAAAGAGTTCGTGGAGCAATAAGCGATATGTCACACAAAGAGCAATAGTTCAATAGGTGCTAATACAAAGTTACTAGTTTCAACAAAAGCTAGACCACTACCCGTTGAGAGAAGAGGGTTAGTGCGCGGTTCCCGCTTCACCCTCCTCCCTTGTGGGGCCACTCCCTGCCCTGCCTCCTGTTTCGGGTTTCCGGGATGGTCTGCAAGCCCTCCTGGTCGCAAATGAAGATTCACATGCATCACACTGGACTGGGCCCTGAGACGCAGCCAGAGCGCAGCCCTTACACTTAGGGACGTGATACACGATCGAATGCGGCAGGTGAGATTTTTCCACATGAGTTGCAGCAGTATCTTACAGGGACTTTACTGTGCCTTCTTGAGGTGTGTTTCCTCAATTGGGCCATCGTCCCCACCGATACGACACACAAGGCACAACGCTGTAGGCAAGCAGATCACAAGCCGACCGCACTCCGGCTGTTTGGCAGACTCCGCCCGGGTAAGCAGCAGTTTGCACTGCTTTGGTGCGTTCTCAAGCATCACCATGTGCACCAAGATGGCTGCATGTGCTTCAGCCGTTCTCAGCATCGTCATCGTATCTGGCCCCTCCCGATTACGTATGAGCTCGACATAGCACTCTCGTAGTCGTCCGTCAATTCCAAGAGTCTGAGTCTACCAGGTTGGCCACCATCAGCATCATGATCCCTGGGCCCAGGATCACGGTGGGGGCTTGGCCCTAATGGAGTTGCGCAGCCCCTACGCTTCCCCATGGTGACTTGTTTAACCGGGCGACCCACCAGCCGGGATGATTTTCGATTCTCTGACATAAGCATGGATAAAAGCGTCTGCCAAATGTGGACCGGGGTCCAGGTCGTGTGGTGAGAGGGAGAATCATTGAAAATCTATGGGACCTCTCTTGCCCTCGTGGGCGATGGTACTGCTTAGTCAACAAGCACATAGGTCGTGTGCACTTCACGCTTGCCTTCATTAGACTCATCTCCGGGTATTCCAACCACAGTCATCCAAGTAACTGGGAGGGATCTTTAATGAGCCATTCGTAGTTCACTGTACCGGCAGTGTTCACTTACACCTTGATTGCTTAATCTTTGAGACAAGCATAGGTTACTGGCAGGAACAACCAGGTAGCCTGGGGAGGCCGTGCATCGAGCGGGGGTGAGCGGGCCACTCATAGGCACATTCGCAGGTCATTCCCTCACAGGCAAGAGGGGTGGCCCTGTAGGGGCCGTAACACAGAAATGGTTTCATGGGGCCAGGGTCAGACGCTTCTCCCTGTGCCCGAAACGGCAGCAGTCTGCCGACCTTAGGGCCGTTCGGGCAAAGATCTTTGGATGAACGCGGCCACTGTAGTGCCATTATGATGGCCATCATCTCTGCAGAGAAGATTGAGAGATGGTTTGAGGTTCTATGATATTATATTTAGGAATGTATACAGCCACCCCCGTTTTACCTGCTGGTTCTTTGGATGCATCTGTAAATATTTGTACTGTCATCATCATCTTGTTGCAAGTTATAGTACGGATTCCCATGTCATCTGCCTCTATTGCTTTTCCATCCAAAACCACTTTTACCATTGCAACCATATTCCCAACTATCTTCTAACACCAATTTTGTAGGGTGTGTATTTTCATGCCCTTGTAAATTTACCCAATATGCGAAAGCTTTAATCTCCTGAGATTTAAAGGCATCTCCCCTACTTCTACTTGCAGCGCTGGGTTAGGTGATGTTCAAAAGGCTCCATTACACAGCCGGAGAGCTTTAGCTTGCACCCGGTCCAATTCAGCTAATGTAGATTTTGCTGCTGTTTTGTATACGGAGCATCCATAGTCCAACACCGATCGGATTGCACTATAAATTATTTTTAAAGAACCTGACTCCCCCCAGCTATACCCTGAGAGACACTTCAGAATATTGATTGCTTTCTTACATTTGCTTTCTAATTTGTACACAAACCTTTTTGTAATCATCCTCTCCATGAGTTTACATATGTTGGATGTTAAAGCTATTGGCCTGTAGCTTTTGACATTTGTTTTATCCTTTCCTGGTTTTCCTAAAGGGACTATTACTGAATGTTTCCACCCATTGGGCAACTTTACTCACTCCTAAATTTTGTTATATAAAACCAGTATCACTTTTTTGCCACATCAGATAGTTCTTCAATCATTTCATATCGTATCCCATCTCTCCCAGGTGATGTATTTTTAACACCTATCAGTGTTTTTTAATTCAAACAGTGTGAAATCTGCATCTAGTGCTCTCCCCCATCATTTTCATCCCCAGCACATCTTTATTTTCTTCATTGATCCTCATTCTCATAGCTTTCTCTTCACTGGAGAGATTCTGTGAGCTATGTGTTCTTACAAAGGATTTTGCAAGCATTTCAGCTTTTCTCTACTGGTTACTGCCTTAGTGTCATTATCTCTTAATACTGGTAGTGAAAAATCCCTTCTTTTGCCTCCCATCTTTCTGATCATTCTCCATATATCCTTAATATTTATTCATGTCCCAATGTTACTACAGAAATACTCCAATATTTCCTTTTGGCTTCTCTTATAATTCTTCTGGCTTTAGTCTGTGCTCTTTTATACTCCAATAATAATATCTTAGCAATCATATCATTCATCTCATCAATGCCGTCACTCAAATTGGCATGACTTCAATTAGTTTCTTGCTTGTTTTAAACTTACACAGCCATCAGAATACATGTGTTGAGTCGGTGTATTTAAGTGCTGAAATACAAGAGCTTCTGAATGTGTACAGCTGCTGCTCATCATCATCATCATATCTTATGTGTTCTCATTGGTGAAGGAAGAACTGATGACATCAAACATCAATTTACTCATTAAACTGGACATTAGAGAGCAGCTGTGTCTCATACAAACACTATTAGATTGAAGCTTCATAAGGGCTCCTCATAGCTCATGGCTGGTTCTTCTGAGATCACATTATTCAACCAGAATTTATAAATTGTTCTGCTGTTTCAGAGACATACAACTTTAGAAAGTAAACTGTGGCAAATTGGTGATTTCATGGGGTCTACAAAACACCTGAGCCAAGCCAATAAGATTTAAAGGTTTTACCTTTTTAAGGGTTTACAAATAATGAATGGGAATAAGAAGTTGAATATAATTGGAAGGGGTTTTGGGGCAGAGGGGCTCTCGATCCGGGGCTGATCTCCTGGCTCAAAATATGGCACAAAGTCTTGACTTTCTGGGGCCCAGGTCAGGGAACCAACCATCTACTAGCGGTCACATGTCACTGAAAACACCAAATCCACAACATGCAATGATCTTGTCTCCAAAAGGAGTCCGGAGACCATAAAGCAGCATGTATTAAAATTTAAAAGAGCAATGGATGAAAAACCAGTATGCAACTTAGGGCTACTCTGAATGTGTCTCATGTCTTAAACTGGTATTTAGTTATCTTGTTGGTACACTACAATCATAACTACTTGTAATGATTAAAGCACCATTAAATCAGAATATTATTCTTTACTTTGTGGCATCCGTAGTGGAAAAATAAAAATAACTCAAAAACTGTCTTTACATCTGACGTCTCAATACCCATCAACAAAATATTTACCAATTGACACCTCACCGTAGTTTAAAGCATGTCGACTGTTTATGCCCCGTGTTTTTTTTACATATTCCAGCCATTCCATGGAGACATCTGAGTAGGCCTTGTTCTGATTGGTGTAGGCATTGTTGTGGGTAAGAGCTAGAGTGTCTTTTGGGAGGTAATGTGTTTTGTACACAGCCATACAGCATGATGCTAACGTGGTGCTTGTAAACGGATCAATCCCGGTACATTGCATGAATTCATCGCGGTATTTCATACATGCCTCCCTCAGCAAAACAACGTCATTCTTGCCATACATGGCTAGTTCTTTTTTTTTAAATCAAACACCTTATCGGTGACTGTTGTGTACCAAGCATCGAACTGACCTCTGTCTTTATCACTCATGGTCTCGTACCCATAGAAATGCTTGTCTGGATAAGGGCCTGTATAATCTTCGTTTTCTACCCTGTTGAAATGGTGTGGGAAGTATCCCTTATCCTCACAGGACAGGTTTAACGCGGCCGCTGTATTGGCCAGACGCATGGGGATGAATGAGTAGCTATCAATAAAACGTTGCTTAAAGCCGCTGTCATACATTAAAATTAAACGACACCCCTGCATTGTGATTTTAAGTGTGAGCCCTACTTTTGTGAAATGTTCCAAAAGTATGAAGTTGTCAAACCCTGATGCATTATGCGCAATCCATGTGTAATTTTTATAACGCGGTTGTCTGAAACGTCTGAGGAGTCTGTCGACACAATCTGTACCCTCTGCTGTGAATTCCTCACCAGAAAAAGTGATAGCACACACAAAATTCGGAACATGTTTACCGTCTTGGTAGCGTGTTTCAAAATCATATAATATGTATTTCACACCAGGTTCCTTAGGGGTTATCGGTTGTATGAAACACTG
The DNA here is from genome assembly GCF_947034865.1 of Barbatula barbatula. Classification (NCBI taxonomy): domain Eukaryota; kingdom Metazoa; phylum Chordata; class Actinopteri; order Cypriniformes; family Nemacheilidae; genus Barbatula; species Barbatula barbatula. Next base: position 21,157,081 of record NC_136780.1, on the reverse strand, counting down.
ATGGGCTCCATCAGCAACCAACACATCACCGCAATGGACACAACAACTTGCTGGGCATTTGTGGGGTTAAGGATCTGTGCCGCTAATGTGATAACGTCTATTGCATTTTGGACAATGTTTGGTCAACACACACTGCGAAAACTGTTGACCTAGCGGTGGTTTCTTATGCATGTCATAACAATAGTCAGATCTGCAGTAACAAAGACAATCACCACATTGTCTTTTTTTCACAGCGTGTCTGAAACATTCAGACGCATTACAGACATCACACACACACATATTTACAGCTGTGATCTCTACAGCATGTGTAACCATTGTAACAAAATTCACAAATGTGAGGCGCACCTATGAAAGCTTTTAAGTTCTTAATCATAAAATAATGACCATCGTGCAGGTACAAAAACACTGTTCTGTTATGTGGTGCATCTTTTGTGTTGTACTTTTCCAACACACCAGTGTCTGACCTGTGGAAGACCACTATTTTAACATAAGACTGACGTTCAAACTTTGCTATGTCATTAAAGCCTATCATATCCTGATCCGTGTGACCAGCAGCATTCTGCAATGCTGAAGCTAATGGTATTAACTCTGTGTGTTGTTTTTGGGGGTTCAGAAAATGTGCCAGACAAATAGCAAAACACAGATTGTTTGAGATATTAACGGGGCAGAAAAGATTCATTCTGTTTCTCGCAATAACCTCGTTATGAGCTGTGTCACAGAGTTTTCTATACGCACCACCTTGTCTACACATGCCTATAGACACTTTCAATTCCAATCTATCGTCAATGCACACGTCTGCGTTGCTCTGCATTATCTTTTCGATTTGGTATTCAAAAAGCTCTACACTGTAGTTATTGCTAGGTGACAATAGTGTATTAACATCAGCTGTCAGACTAGCACCTCGTAACATGATATTAATCAAACCGCCATCGCCAGCCAGCTGTCGTGAAAATTGAACTATTTCAGTCAACGCCTCATGTAAAAGAAGAACATAGTCTGCCATATCGGTAGATGTTATTGACGGACATTTAAGCCATGTCCAGCGTGGTCAAAATTGAAGAGAGGCCAGTCAAAGTAAATTGAAGTTTATTGATCAGAAGATTTCAAAAATACAGCGCTGGGTTGTCTCAGACACAACGTCTTACAAGGGAACAACAACAAGAACCCCGGAAAACAGTTTCACAACATATTTATAGTATTTGTCGACGGTATCTCTTCTCTCTGTTTGGGTGTGTTGTTGCCTGGTATTCGTCCAATCAGCTCTCACTCCTTTGCTCTCAGAGTTTCTGCAAAACATTACATGACACCCCACACACCCCAATTCTGCCCAACAACAACATATTTTAAGAAGTCCGGCAATGAAATGTGTGTGTGTGTGTTTGCATTCTTTCTCCTCTCGTTGCATGACATTTATCTCTTCTCTGCATACATGTCCTCTATTCTTCACACCTTCATACTCACACACACACACACACATACCATTTCCTCTAGCAAACACATTTAATATCAGCCCTTAGTTTCTTGGTTAACTCAACTCACACACTGGTTATATTTTATCATAACATTCAAAGTAAATGGTTAAAAGTTGATGGTTATTGTAAGCAAGCAATGAAATAGTAAAACACATCAAAATGTAATAATATATGTGAAACACATTAATAAAAAAAAACTCATTATCGAACGCAGATTCAATACTCTGTGTTTCCAAGCTGTTAAACCTTCTTCTGGGGACCACAGTATAACCACCAACACTATCACCCTCTATTACTATTCGCTGAGCTTCACTAGGGTTTAAACAAACAGAGGGTATGGTTGTTTCGTTTGTCTGAACATTTCTTACAACCGGTTCATCATCAACAACTATATCGTCATCAACAATATCAGCACCTACATTATTCGCATCAACAACATCCGCATCAACAACATCCGCATCAACAACATCCGCATCAACATCAGGACCTAAACATTCTGGGGTGTCTGTGGATTCGCTTGTCTGATCATCTAATCCGTAACCAACTTGATGTTGATTTAAAACATGTGCATCTAGAGCTACAATTGGTTCTGGCTGTACATCTGACATTGAACGAACAGTACTAATTAAAGCTAAAAGAGACTCGGTTGTAGTTGTCGGTCTATGCATCGACCTGACTGTGTAAATTAAACTCTGTAATGTGTCTGAAACACTTTGTGGGGGGTGTGAATCACCGTCACTGTGGTATCTAAATATTTTTGCCGCTGTCTCACTTTCAGAATCATCTGACCCCTGACAATGTTTTGCGGCCATTTCACAATATTTTATTAAAACTTTTAAAAAACACTGTTGAAAACCATCATATACACACTTTTAAAAACAATAACACACACAAACAGTATCAATAAAAACAAAAACAATAAAACATGTGCAAAGTGATTTATATACACGGTGTTTACTCACCAGATCTGCGTCTGCCCATGTTAATGATCTCCATAAATAATACAACACTTTGCGCTTGACCGTCCTGAATGTCTTTTAGAGCATTACGAATCAACCGTTGTCTCGCAAGACCTTCTCTCAGCGATACTGATGTTGCGGTGATGACACTCCTTAACTTCTCAAAATCCCTTCTGTCTCTCCGTCTTTCTTCACGCAAACGACGCCGATCATTTCTCGCAATCCTCAATTTGGCGCTAATTAGATCCCAAAGACAGAATCCGGGGCTGCCGTCGGTATCGTACCAGATTCCGCTCTGAACGCCTCTTGATTAGAAGGGAACACCGATGTTTCTGGCCCTGACACAATCTCTGTTATTAGCCGAAGCCCCTGTTGGTTCGGCCTGGGTGAACTCTGCCGCTTCCCACGCTTCAACTAAATCGTCGTCCCACACAGCCTCTGAAATAAATAGTAAACAAAATATGTATTAGGCGAGAGAGAGATAACCAAAAATGTTCAAGATGTTTATAAATAAAACTAAAAAGCCTTAGACTCACCGGACCCGTTATTTAGATTTTGCAGCGGTGTTGTAGCCTGCGATGTTCGTTGTTAATGCCGCCGGACTCCGTGTGAATTTGAGCAGCCGTTACAAATGTCCTTGGAGCTCTAATAGAGGTACTTGGTAACGCAGGGTCTGTAGAAATGTTCACATCATTCGAGATGTTTGCCACCAATCGCGATAAAGACCCTACAAAACACATTTAAAACACATATCTACATTTCTAGGGGTTATCCAAAACATAAAACAAATAAGTATATTTTACTTAGTGAGTCGTTATCGCCGTAGCCAAACTGAGGTGTTTCGTCGTTTTGTATGTCTCCAGATACTGTTGACATATGAAAATGTGTGACTACCATGTTTATATAGGGTTTTTTGAACAACTATAGACATATCTACTTACCAATGAGTCTCCTAACATCAGGGTTTTGCGGGGCTGTGTCGGCAGACCCCCGTGTTGGTCCTGTTTTGATAAAAAATAACGTGTAACAAACGTTGCAGTGTTTTTCTACGATCAATGATTTATATATAAAAAAAAGAATTTTAGACACACAAACCTACTGCGTGATTTAGAGAGTTTAGTTCTTCTGCAAGCCAAGAATATCTCGGATCGTTTAATGCACCTACGGTATGATACAACCTGTTAAACAATCCCCCGACAACCGTAACAAAAAGTTATATACAGACATTTTATTTATTTTTGTTATAAAGAGAAGATTAAAACCAACATACCGGTCAGAAAGCTTGTCATTTTAGAAAACTAAGTTATTTTCAATACAACAAAAGAGTATTGAATATCTGTTACCACAACACGTCCGTACGTCTCGACACAAGGACTCGTAACTACAAGATCCCTCTTTTAAACTTTTTAAAGAAACCAGACCATTTGTGAACGTAGTGGGGGGTCCGTCATTAACATATTTCAAATTTACACCCAAAAGCTGTGGCTGAGTGTGTGTATTCCCTGTATAGCTAGTAGGTGAATTGATTAAGGTATAACCAAAACCAACATATAAAGTCACTAAAACATTACAATTACAACTACAAAACTATTTATTGGTAAATCAACCAAAAGTAGCACCTCTTATAAGTGTATGAAAAGTTATTACCTTTTCTATTTGAGTAAAAAATAAATCTTATGTTTTGTTTCATTACATGTCTTAACAACACTAGTAGACATGTAACTGTGTTTGTCTACCAAATGTCTCTATCAAACAAACCGTTAGCATAACAAGAACATCACCACGGCTTAGGTTTACACATACAGACGGCTCGTCTAGGCATAGCTATATCCTAAATTAAATCTAGATGTCTGTCTTGAACACTTTTTCAAAGTAACTCTTAGAAGAAACATCACACAAACAATTACATGATTTCTCTCATTCATTTAAAATACACAAACAACTTTCACACGGTAATGTGACCCCTCTGTTATGTCATGTCAAAAGGGTGAAAAACACATTTATTGATGGTACGTGGTTTTAGATAGACAAGTCGGCTATAAAACTATCATTTTTAGATTGACAGGCCATAAAACTAATTTGAATGACATAAGGACATGTCTTATCACATTGTTACAAAATTTAACTAAGACCGCCCGTGACAAATCATTCCATGTTACAAAAAACTATTTTGAATGACATGGGGGCATGTCTTATCACTTTTGTTACAAAAATTAACTAAGTCCGCTGTGACAATCGAACATATTACATGAGTTAGCCTATCCATGCCTCTATCCATGCCTCTATCCATGCCTCTATCCATGCCTCTATCCATGCCTCTATCCATGCCTCTATCCATGCCTCTATCCATGCCTCTATCCATGCCTCTATCCATGCCTCTATCCATGCCTCTATCCATGCCTCTATCCATGCCTCTATCCAGGCCTCTATCCAGGCCTCTATCTCTCTCTAATTTGCTAATACACAAAACACATTTCACAGCATGTGTCCTGATAGAAAAAGCAACCAGGTTGAAAATGTGTTGCGGTTTGGGGGGTTTGAGGGCCATAGGCACCCCTACAACAGTCATAAAACATCAAATGTCAATTAGATTGACAGGCCATAAAGAAGATCTGACTGACAGGATGACAGACCCTTGACAGGAGGGTCATAAATCAATCAAACATAGTATATGATTATACTACTAGCCCTGTACTGCGTATCGAACCGTACTCTGCGATTCCCACCCCTACTTGTTATCATGTTTTGGTTAAACGGCTCATATCATGGCCAAGTTACTACACAACTCTAAATGCATTTTTATGGTTTTTCATTTTCATGGTCTGCTTGTTTACTGTAATATCCAAATATATGCTATTTTAGGTTTACTCAGTAGATGCTTTGTTTTATATATGAAATAGTTTATGAATTTTCTAATGAAACATTCTTATTTCTTAAACAGTGTGCACTACTACATGGCATGTGTACTGTTACCATAAAAAATATGAAAGACTAAAGATCTGGGTAAGTATTGTATTTTGAAAACATTTCAAAGTATTTATGACACCTCAAACACAGAGAAGTGAGAAAAACAGAGCCATTTAGAAAATTGGACATAACCTTTTAGGGCAAGTGAATAGTTTTAGTAGGCTGTAAATATCTATAGCTCATATTTTACTATTAAAATGACATGGTCTAGGGGGAAACCTGATGAACACTTTACTTAAACCATTTAAGTAACATAGAATTTTCAATATTTGAATGACCTTTTCATAGTTTACTCACCTTCATGTCATCCCAGATCTTTCTTTAGCCGAACACAAAAAATTTATATTAAATTGCTGTCTGTCTTTTGAAGCAAAACAATACATTTGTGATGGAAAACAATATTTTTTATTTTTTGGCGATCATCCATCGTCACATAATCACAGTAATTCATGATAATGAGAACCAGTGCTATTCCATGCCATTAAGTTGATGCCATATTTAACATGGTGTGCTTATCAGTTGGTTACCATGAATATGTGATGGTACATGACTGTTAAATAACCTCAAAATATATACGTTTTTCCCAAACGTGTTGTTTTACCTCAAAATGCAATCTATGTCAATTATCATTGTAATGTTACATATTATTTGATTGGTTTTCTTTGAATTTCAATTAGAATGAATCCGAATCCAGTGAAGAGGACGGGATGATCGGATGATGATCCAGAATATGTTCCAGCTTCAGTAACTGATTCAGAAGATGATGTACCACCAAGTACCTTGACAAAATCTACAGTTCTGGAAGATAAACAATCACCAATAATGGATACAAGTCACATCAGTGGAATAACTGCAAATAAAACATCCACAAACAGAACAGACTCAACAACCATAGCACAGAAGGGGCAAAATTTTTGCTTTGTTGGCAAAAAAGCTCAATTTAAAATAGCTCGACATTTCAAAGCTCATGTTAAGGAAAATGCAGACATCGCCAAAGCTCTTAGTTTCCCTGCAGGCTCAAAGAGTAGAAAAGAGTGGCTAGAGAAACTTCAGAACAAAGGAAACTTCATGCATAACTGTGAGCTTCTAAAAGAAGGAGCTGGTTCACTTAGTCAAGAGAAGAGCCAAGGGCGACTATAAAAAATATGAAAACTGTATCCATTGTAAGGGCATGTTTTTGAGAGCAGAGCTGTGGAGACGCATGAGAAGGTGTTGTTCCAAACCGGAGGACCATGACCACCCAGGAAGGAAGAGAGTACTTGGTCTAGCTGCAGTGGTCAAATCAACTTGTTCAAGCGCAGTTGAAGATGGGGTACTTAAGATGTTAAGCCACATGCATGATGACGACATTGCAAGTGTAGTTCGCAATGACATTTGTCTTATTAGGTTTGCTGAGTCCCTTTACAGCAGACATGACCCTTCAAAGCATGATTATATCCGCCAAAAAATTCGGCAGCTTGGAAGGTTCTTACAGGCCATGCGCAAAAGCTCTCCAATACTTACTTTAGAGAATGCTATTAAACCTGGAAATTTCCTAAATGTGATTGAAGCAGTAAAAGAGACTGCAGGATTTGATAAGGATCGTAACAGTTACAAAACTCCAAGTCTTGCCTTAAAGATTGGTCACTCCCTGTTGAAAGTGAGTGACATTATTCATTGCCATGCTCTCATGGCTGGAGATGAGAACCTAATTAAATCCCCAGATGCCTGTGATCCACAATGAAATGGATCAACTTGCTGATTTTTTGGGACACGACATATCAGTGCACAGACTATTCTACCGTCTGTCTGAGCCCACCGTTCAGAGTGCAAAAATTTCCAAGTTGCTTCTTGCACTGGAAAAGGGAAGGCTGAGTGAGCTACGAAGGAAAACACTTGATGAAATTGGAGGTATTAAAGTTCTTATAATATTAAGGCTTTACAGTAAGGATCCACATGTTTACATGTGTTAATTCGCAATTAACTAACATGAAAAAAAAGTGTATTAACTAGCAAAGATTAACAAATGCTTAAATTTTAATTTATTTTTCTTAAATTGTGAAAACATTTAACTTATTGTAAAGTTTTTCCATAAGCCTTAATGAAAAAAAATGTTTGACTCACTTGTTAATAATAATAATAATAATAATAATGTTATTAATGAATTTCAGGAAATCATAATTCATGTTTAGCACTACCCATTACCCGCTTCGAAAATAGATTTTGTCAGTGCGTCATCTGTGTGGCTTCCAGTTCCAGAGGTGCTTTATGATATTTTTTCTTCAGGTTTTTGACTAAAAATGTAATTGTTTTTTTTCCAAGATCTCACAGATGGTGATGATAACGAGGATGATGAGAGTGAGGAAGATGCAACACTGGGCAAAGATGCTGCAGATGAAATTGGTATGTATTTTAAATTCCATGCTATAATAAGGATTACATTAATATTTTTGAACTAAAATGGATGGAAGGACCTTTCTGTTATCCCACGCTAACAAGCAGTGCACATATCCATAAATAGTTTAACTGTATTCACAGTCCTGTCTGCCCCCTTATGCTCCCCTACCAGTTTTCCCTGTGTTTTCACCCAGTTGACTCCCTTTCAGTTGACCTTTAATTTCATAGACTTCATTTACATTTTACATTTAGTCATTCAGCAGAAGCTTTTATCCCAAGCAAGTTACAGAGAGTTGTATGATATGTCATACAGGAGCAATAAGACAGTAGGTGCCAATACAAAGTTACTGGTTTCAACAAAAGCTAGACCACTACCTGTTGAGAGAAGAGAGTTAGACAAATGAAAAAAAATCACTGTCAAGTATTCACAGAAAAGATGGGTTTGAAGTAGTTTTTGAATGTTGTGAGAGCTGTGGTTTACCGGCCCGCATTGGGAAGAATGTTTCAGGTAAAGCAAACCACCGTGAAGCAGAATGAGCGGGAAATCGATTTACTGCCCTTATGTGAAGGCAATACAAGACGCCGCTGGCTTGCTGAACGCAGGGATCTTGATGGGGTGCAGGAGGGTGGGAAAGTATGCCGGTGCAGATCCAGTGATAGTCATGTAGGCAAACATCAGTGACCTGAATCTGATACAGGCTTCAACCGGTAGCCAGTGGAGAGAGATGAGAAGGGGTGTCACATGAGCTCTTTTGCGCTGTTGGAAGAAGAGGCGTGCTGCTGCATTCTGAACCAGCTGGAGTGGTTTGATAGCCTTTGCAGGAAGATCAGCAAGGAGAACATTGCAGTAGTCCAATTTTGAGATTAGCAGTGCCTGGACATTTCCCATCACCCCCTTGCACCGGACACCATCTTACCTGAGACCCATGATCACACTCGCACCTGAACCTCATCGCCATGGACACTATATGCGTTGTGTTTGTTGTCAGGTCTACTCGTCCTATATATGTATCGTCTAGTGCCGACACTGTAGTTATTGTTTAGCCCTTAACCTGTGGATTACTTGTTTACCTGTGGGTTACTTACCTGTTGATTACTCACCTCATCGGTAAAGGCAAATAAATTATAGCTGGCATTATCTGCTTCGTTCTCTCCCTTTCGATAAATTCAGAGAATGCACTTTATTTGCACGCAACTCCTTTCATGCATTCTCATATATTTCTGAACTTTTGTTCAAATTTGTTAAACCTGTAAAGCGCTAATTTGACAGGCAAATGACACCACACCGCTTCTGCATGTAAACTCTGACAAAAACTATCGTACCTGATTAAAATCAATGAAATGGGCACCGTGTACTGATACTGGTGCTCATCAAACAAGTTGTACTACAGTTTTTTTTAACTATTGTATAATGTTGTTTTAAAGTTTTTGCTAACATTTCTTGGGTGCTGGGACAGATGCCATCAGACTTCAACTACACTTATTTTACATAACTGAAAGATGAACAAATGGACACATCTGACAGAGTGAGGGAGGCTGACAGACATATATCTGGACAAAATTGTATGAAGTTCGATTTTTTTATTGGAATATTAAACATATTAACCTATTTCTCTATACTTTAAAACAGACCTACATCAAAACTTAATACATTTAATCTGTTATATTGTCCTGCTTTTCATATTTTTCAGGCATTAACTTGGACATATCTGAACGTTCTACGTGCAGTACAGCCGACAGACATATTTGTCGACACAATGGTATGATCAAGTTGGAATTTAATTTGTATTTAGTATAACATATTTTTTAGATAATGTAATCTCAATTTCTTGTTGTGACTACTGTGAATATGATTTAATGTAGTGGTAAGACTTTACAATAAGGTCCTATTCGTTTACAGCAGTAAATGCAAAGCTAACAATGAAAAAAAAGGTTTTCAGCATTTATTAATCCTTGTTAATGTTAGTTAATGTTGATAGTTATTCATGTTAGTTCATGGTGCATTAACTAATGTAAACAGATACAACAATTGATTTTAAACATAAGATTAATAAATGCTGTATTAATATTGTTTATTGTTAGTTTATGTTAACTAATCCATTAACTAATTGTAAACAAATAGCACAATGTAGTTTAATAAAAAGAAAAACGTTTATGAAGAGTTTGGTTCCATAATGAGAACCAAAATAAACCGTAAAGAAATTTCCATAAAGAAATTGAACCGTGCATTCCAATTAATATCAATCAAACTGCAGTTAGTTTGTTTTGATTCAAGCCATAATAACTAAAAACAATACAGCTTAATAACACAATAAAAACATAACATAATAAAAACATGATTTGTGATTTTTTTTTTAAACAGAGTTATCTCATTTTGGAACCAAACTCTTCATATATAGCTGAGAGAAGAAAAAGATGCACATTGACTTTGTTATTTAGTTTAAGATGCACTCTATGCGAAGGTAGTACATTACATAAGATTGTAGTCAGTTATTCTTACAAACATTTGTATTATCTTGTTTGTTTTTAGTTTCTGTCAAACAGAAGCCAATCAGAGCTGCAAGGCGACCGTGGTCGAATGCAGAAATCAGTGCAGTTATGCGGCACTTTAAAGTTCACATTGCAAAAGGTCGTCTGGCATCTTTAAGGGAGTGTGAGCCAGTCCTACAGAACAGGACATTGCAAAACATCCGAGATTTTGTTCGAAACCGAGGACTAACCCTGAAGCGCAAATTGACTGCAACTGGAATCTGACTGACATCCAACTGTTTTACAAATATTAAATGTGTCCACGGATTGTGATTATTGAAGTTTATTTTCGTAAGTTTTAGTGTTCTAACATTTTTTTGTGACAGCAGTTTAAACATGACATGAGTCCATGTAAACTATGGTTAATTTTAACAGATTTTAAATGTATTGTTGCAAGGTTTACTGTTTGTAATCAAATTGCATTTTACATTGATGAATTAAATATCCTCATGTGTAATGTTTTGAAATAAATATTTTATACACTTCATATCTTGGAAAGGGTCTTTTCTGTGTTCACAAGATTCAGCCACGATTGTAGACCCTGGCTCATTTTGAGGTCATGTTATTATTGATTAAATAAATCTATTACTGGATATTGCCAAAACATTTTTTGAAATATCCTTGAGTTAATAACCATGGAAAAGGCTGGCATTATCTGCAGGCACAAAAATTGCCTACTACACAAATATACAACTGGAACTGAAGAAGGTGCTGATATTGTCTTATTTCAACACTTAAACCTGCTTAAGACTAGTCCTTGACTAAATTCAAGGACTATTCTAAGAGCTGTCTAAATTGAAAACAGCTTTCACTGTTCATTTCTAAAAAATAAATACAAGTAGGCTGTCATGTTTGTAAAAACTACTTAAATGTCCCAACGTTACTAAGCCCTAATCCTGGCTTTATCTAATCCCTGTCTGGGAAACTGCCCCTTTAAGAAAATTGTTATTGAAGAGCTTATATTTAGGACAACCGTCAGGATCTTTGTTGTGTATATAGAGACCTCAGAAACCATATTGTCCCCGTATAACACCTAGTGGTTTGTTGTTTGTGTTGTATATATAGAGACCTCAGAAACCATATTGTCCCAGTATAACACCTAGTGGTTTGTTGTTTGTGTTGTATATACAGAGACCTCAGAAACCATATTGTCCCCGTATAACACCTAGTGGTTTGTTGTGTGTGTTGTATATATAGAGACCTCAGAAACCATATTGTCCCAGTATAACACCTAGTGGCTGTTGTGTGTGATGTGTATATATAGAGACCTCAGAAACATATTGTCCCCGTATAACACCTAGTGGTTTGTTGTGTGTGTTGTATATATAGAGACCTCAGAAACCATATTGTCCCCGTATAACACCTAGTGGCTGTTGTGTGTGATGTGTATATACAGAGACCTCAGAAACCATATTGTCCCCGTATAACACCTAGTGGTTTGTTGTGTGTGTTGTATATATAGAGACCTCAGAAACCATATTGTCCCCGTATAACACCTAGTGGTTTGTTGTTTGTGTTGTATATATAGAGACCTCAGAAACATATTGTCCCCGTATAACACCTAGTGGTTTGTTGTGTGTGTTGTATATATAGAGACCTCAGAAACCATATTGTCCCCGTATAACACCTAGTGGCTGTTGTGTGTGATGTGTATATACAGAGACCTCAGAAACCATATTGTCCCCGTATAACACCTAGTGGTTTGTTGTGTGTGTTGTATATATAGAGACCTCAGAAACCATATTGTCCCCGTATAACACCTAGTGGCTGTTGTGTGTGATGTGTATATATAGAGACCTCAGAAACCATATTGTCCCCGTATAACACCTAGTGGTTTGTTGTTTGTGTTGTATATATAGAGACCTCAGAAACCATATTGTCCCAGTATAACACCTAGTGGTTTGTTGTTTGTGTTGTATATACAGAGACCTCAGAAACCATATTGTCCCCGTATAACACCTAGTGGTTTGTTGTGTGTGATGTGTATATATAGAGACCTCAGAAACATATTGTCCCCGTATAACACCTAGTGGTTTGTTGTTTGTGTTGTATATATAGAGACCTCAGAAACCATATTGTCCCAGTATAACACCTAGTGGTTTGTTGTTTGTGTTGTATATACAGAGACCTCAGAAACCATATTGTCCCAGTATAACACCTAGTGGTTTGTTGTGTGTGATGTGTATATATAGAGACCTCAGAAACATATTGTCCCCGTATAACACCTAGTGGTTTGTTGTTTGTGTTGTATATACAGAGACCTCAGAAACCATATTGTCCCCGTATAACACCTAGTGGTTTGTTGTGTGTGTTGTATATATAGAGACCTCAGAAACCATATTGTCCCAGTATAACACCTAGTGGCTGTTGTGTGTGATGTGTATATATAGAGACCTCAGAAACCATATTGTCCCCGTATAACACCTAGTGGTTTGTTGTTTGTGTTGTATATATAGAGACCTCAGAAACCATATTGTCCCAGTATAACACCTAGTGGTTTGTTGTTTGTGTTGTATATATAGAGACCTCAGAAACCATATTGTCCCAGTATAACACCTAGTGGTTTGTTGTTTGTGTTGTATATACAGAGACCTCAGAAACCATATTGTCCCCGTATAACACCTAGTGGTTTGTTGTGTGTGATGTGTATATATAGAGACCTCAGAAACATATTGTCCCCGTATAACACCTAGTGGTTTGTTGTTTGTGTTGTATATACAGAGACCTCAGAAACCATATTGTCCCCGTATAACACCTAGTGGTTTGTTGTGTGTGTTGTATATATAGAGACCTCAGAAACCATATTGTCCCAGTATAACACCTAGTGGCTGTTGTGTGTGATGTGTATATATAGAGACCTCAGAAACCATATTGTCCCCGTATAACACCTAGTGGTTTGTTGTTTGTGTTGTATATATAGAGACCTCAGAAACCATATTGTCCCAGTATAACACCTAGTGGTTTGTTGTTTGTGTTGTATATATAGAGACCTCAGAAACCATATTGTCCCAGTATAACACCTAGTGGTTTGTTGTTTGTGTTGTATATACAGAGACCTCAGAAACCATATTGTCCCCGTATAACACCTAGTGGTTTGTTGTGTGTGATGTGTATATATAGAGACCTCAGAAACATATTGTCCCCGTATAACACCTAGTGGTTTGTTGTTTGTGTTGTATATACAGAGACCTCAGAAACCCTGTTGTCCACATATACCACAATGTGGTTCTGTTCCTATAATCCTGTGAAATGTCACATATGTAATATAAATCTGTTTTGAAAGTTAAATAATGTTTTTGAAGTGATATGTATCTTCTGTAGTTCACATGAAATGTTTTGACATGACTTTAACCTAATTTGGATGGTGAGAAATGTGTGTCCCCTTAAACCATTGAAAAAACACAGTGGCCTCATAAACAACATATGCCTGTGTGTGTGTGTCCTCTTGTGTAAATATGAAATGTGAAGTTACCACTGTTCTCTATTCCAGAAATCTCCCTTATTTTACTGGTTATACATTTACATTTAGCAGACGCTTTTATCCAAAGCGACTTACAAAGAATAAAGGGGAGCAACAAGAGCAATTATACGATAGGTGCTAATACAAAGTTCATAGTTTCAACAAAAGCTAGACCACTACCTGTTGAGAAGAGAGACATTTTATCTTTCATTTGTCTGTCAAGTATTCACAGTTATTACCCATGTAACGCCTTGTGTCATCAAAATGTAATAGTTAGGATTCTAGCAGCTGAGATTTGCACTACCTGCAATTTATTTAGGGCAGCTTTTGACGTACCAGCATTCAAAAGCCAATTAATGCTCGTATCATGATAGTCCCAGTAAGCAAAACATGCCATATTCTGATGAACAGGAATCCTGGATTTTTTAAAAGGGGAGAGATTTATTTCCATCATTTTGCTGCTGCATCTGTATGCCTTACATTTTGTATACATACAGACATGCATGCATCCCCCTCTGAATTATTAGTTACTTGTATTATTTGTCCCATGTGCTGTTTAATTTGTTCCCTCCTCATTTCTTTTACCATGTTTCTACTTGTGTTCTGTGTCCTGTGTTTCTTGTCTTTTCTCCATGTTTCTGCTGCATGAGTCCTGATCCGTGATATTTTGTGTACATTTCTTTATTTAAAGATCAGTGCTTGAGAGGACTGTGTTTTCCCTCATTGGCAAGGATTCTGCTAAGGTTTTGTCATTGTTCAATAAAGATTATTACACACTCTGCATACGAGTCCTCGACTCGTCTCCACCCACAACACTAACACACATTTATCATTGAACTGAAGTAGTTCTCATACACAGATGGGGTATTAGTGATTACTGAAGGATTTTTATTGTGATTTTTATTATGGTTTAAACATGCTTTTACATGCAGAACATTGAAGAAATGTTCATTACTGACACATGAAATTATTATAACAATAGTACAACCTTTACACAAAAGTGTGTATCTTGCTATTTGTTTTGTGGCAAAAGTTGTAATTTGCAAGTGACTGTGTCAAATCAATATCAAACATATACTTTAAATGAAGAAGTTACCTTTGCAGAACCTTTTTCGGTATCGTCTTTAATCCAAATATCACAAGTAGCATACTAGTTGAAAGCACTGGAAGAAATGCACTGGAAGGCATTTCCTTACATGGCCATTTGTTTTAATCTATATCAGCACTAAAGCTTTCATTATATTTAAGGTGTTGTGAAGTGAATTGACTCGTTTTAAAGTTACAATGTTTGGTTCCCTTGATCAGAAGTAAAGCTGCACATACACAATATATATATAGTTCAACAGTGATGAAATACAGCTACATACTCCAACTGTACGGCTATAATACGGTTTGAAACATTTATTAGGTGCTCGCTGATCTTCTACAAATTTATCTCATGAAACCACAAAACCCATCAAAGTCAAATATTGCTTCATATGAAGCTTTGATGGTTCATCACTTCTGGTACGTGAACATATTCACAATCATGAAATCACAGCACATTTGGTACAGCACATTGTTAATCGTGAAAGCTTCAATCCACATTATAGTATGAAGGAGAACAGCCAGTGTATATTTATAATTCTAGTTCAATTAAATTTTAATTTTCTGCTTATTATCAATGATAGTTATATTCTTTATATACTTTCTTTTTTAAATATTATTTTTCTATAATTTAAGGGTATTAATCAGTCTCAAAACCCAACTGACCCAAGGCCAATCATCAGGGGCTGTAAATATATCTCTTAATAGCCCTGATTCACAGCTTCAGATTGCCCCCATTCACTATATATCTGCAAATATATCAGCTTAAAACTTTAATAGCCCTGATTCACAGCTTCAGATTGCCCCCATTCACTATATATCTGCAAATATATATCTTAACTTTAATAGCCCTGATTCACAGCTTCAGATTGCCCCCATTCACTATATATCTGCAAATATATCATCTTAATACTTTAATAGCCTGATTCACAGCTTCAGATTGCCCCCATTCACTATATATCTGCAAACATATCAGCTTAATACTTTAATAGCCCTGATTCACAGCTTCAGATTGCCCCCATTCACTATATATCTGCAAATATATATCTTAACTTTAATAGCCCTGATTCACAGCTTCAGATTGCCCCCATTCACTATATATCTGCAAATATATCATCTTAATACTTTAATAGCCTGATTCACAGCTTCAGATTGCCCCCATTCACTATATATCTGCAAACATATCTGCTTAATACTTTAATATCCCTGATTCACAGCTTCAGATCGCCCCCATTCACTATATATCTGCAAACATATCAGCTTAAAACTTTAATAGCCCTGATTCACAGCTTCAGATTGCCCCCATTCACTATATATCTGCAAACATATCAGCTTAAAACTTTAATAGCCCTGATTCACAGCTTCAGATTGCCCCCATTCACTATATATCTGCAAATATATCAGCTTAATACTTTAATATCCCTGATTCACAGCTTCAGATCGCCCCCATTCACTATATATCTGCAAACATATCAGCTTAAAACTTCAATAGCCCTGATTCACAGCTTCAGATTGCCCCCATTCACTATATATCTGCAAACATATCAGCTTAATACTTTAATATCCCTGATTCACAGCTTCAGATTGCCCCCATTCACTATATATCTGCAAACATAGCAGCTTAATACTTTAATAGCCCTGATTCACAGCTGCTTCAGATTGCCCCCATTCAATATATATCTGCAAACATATCAGCTTAAAACTTTAATAGCTCTGATTCACAGCTTCAGATCGCCCCCATTCACTATATATCTGCAAACATATCAGTTTAAAACTTTAATATCCCTGATTCACAGCTTCAGATTGCCCCCATTCACTATATATCTGCAAATATATCATCTTAAAATTTTAATAGCCCTGATTCACAGCTTCAGATTGCCCCCATTCACTATATATCTGCAAACATATCAGTTTAATACTTTAATAGCCCTGATTCACAGCTTCAGATTGCCCCCATTCACTATATATCTGCAAATATATCAGTTTAATACTTTAACAGCCCTGATTCACAGCTTCAGATTGCCCCCATTCACTATATATCTGCAAATATATCATCTTAATACTTTAATAGCCCTGATTCACAGCTTCAGATTGCCCCCATTTACTATATATCTGCAAACATATCATCTTAATACTTTAATAGCCCTGATTCACAGCTTCAGATTGCCCCCATTCACTATATATCTGCAAACATATCAGCTTAAAACTTTAATAGCTCTGATTCACAGCTTCAGATTGCCCCCATTCACTATATATCTGCAAACATATCAGTTTAAAACTTTAATAGCCCTGATTCACAGCTTCAGATTGCCCCCATTCACTATATATCTGCAAACATATCCACACTATACCCAACCTGCAAAAAGACCCAGGCCATCCTGTCTGTTCACCTGCGCAGGGTGTGCATGAAAAATGCGACATCGGAGGCTGTAGCTGCGGTGGTCGAGAAGGCCAAGGCCAATTCGTATGAGATTTTGAAGACCGGCGTAGTCTTTAGCTATGGACACTTGGCAAAGATCATGATGGACTCCTGTCCCATCGACAGGTTGGTGAAGAAAAAATGTGGTGTCTTGCTTTTTCTTTGCGTGATTTCCATAAGCTTAGCTTTTTTTGATTGTTTTTAAAAGGATGGTTGAGGAATTGGAGCGTCGCCACATGGTGGTGACCGATGTTCCCCCAGTGCTGGCAGGAGCAGTGGCACCTTCCACCGGCACGACTCCGCGACCAGCTACTGTCACCGCGACCCCAGAACCACCAGCTGTGGTGGAGAATGAGGAGACTGAGCCCTCTGAGGTCGGCAGTGAGAGCAGCGGCGAGACATTTCAGATGTGAGAATAAAGCTCTTTGTTTTGAACATTATTTCACTCACGTACAGGCACTTTTATAACATGCTAACAAATCAAAACTTTATCTGCGTGAGCTCACTGAAGCCAAATTGACCAAGCAGACCCAGCTCAACTACCTGAAGAGCCTGAAAAGGTTAGTATGCTTTCGATACTTTGTATGATTTTGACACTTCAATGGTCTTAAATGCATGTCATGACTTAAACGCTTGTCATTCTTGCTAAAGATTTCTCCATCAACACACGGTCAACACAGACCTAATTCACAGCGACGAACTGCTGCACAGAGACTGCAAACATTTCATCGAGTACATCAGGACTCTGCAGAAAAGCTGTGCAAAGTTTGTCAGAAAGGAAATCGACCAGAAGCGGTAAGTTTAATCGCTTGATCCGATCACATAACAGATATGTACGAGCAAGTTATTTAATTCCACTTTATCTTTTTTAAAGGCTTGATTTCCTGGTGCAGCCAGGGCAGCTTACACCAAGGGACTGCTGGGCGGTGCTGGAGAAGGCCAAGAGCGACTTCCTTGCCGTCGTTGGCAAGGTGTTACCGGAGAGATCGTTTGAGGAAACTCTGGCTATGTCAGAGTGCACACTGGTTCTCTATTACTTGGAGGCAGTTGTCATACTCAAAAATCTCCAGCGGCCGGGAGTTGTCGAGCACATGACGGTGCGTATTATTGCGGTGTCTGCATTGTGTACCTGTCACTTTTTTCCCTTTTTTTTAACCGGTGTTGTATTCTTGTTTGGTGTAGGTGGATGAGTGGAAGAGCAGAGTGGCTATTCCCAATAAGGACGGGGCTGTTATTGGGGTAAAGGAGCACAAATCGTCAGCTCGACAAGTGGCAACATTTGTTCTGTCGACCGTGGAGGAGAGCGTAAGTTCATCAGATGCATGTACATTTTTTTTATCTACCAGAACAAACAGAACTTGATCTTCATTCATGTTTGTCCTCTGCCAACAGTGGTTTGGTGCTTACTATGACGAGATCAGGCCAGAACTCCTCAGCGGCAAATCACGGAAGAGGACATGGGATGAGGCGGAAGGACTACAGCGCTTCTTCATTTCCAGCACTGGGAGGCCGATCTACAACGCCTCCAACGACATCAATCGGCTTCACGAGAAGTAAGCTCACCATAGTGACCACTCTGATTTGTATTTTCTTTGTTTCAGGTCTTGTAATAAAATGTGTTTACATATTTCTATTTAGATATGGATTGAAGCCGGTCAACAGTCAGACGGCGAGGAAGGTGTTTGAGACTGCCGCCAAATCTCTGGATGACTCCCAAAGGGTAGATTACCTGACGCTTGTCTGCTGTAGCAGTGAAATGTATTACCGCGTGAAGACACTGAAGAGTTTAGTATCTGCTCGCAAACTGCTGGACCAGCTGGCTGGTGGTCAATCTGGGTAAGCATGGCTGCATCATCTCAACACCACTGTAAAAACTGCATTTTGTTATCATTATTCTAATAATATTATATTGTTTTTTTAGATCTGAGCCAGAAGCACAATCCGAGCCTGAATCACAGGCTGAAAGAGCTCCATTTACCCTTTCTTCCGGCAGTGAGGCTGCAATCACGCATGCCCCAGCGGAGAAGAAGATTGACGTACAGGAAGCGTACGACACGCTTCTCCTCGCACACCCGGTGACGTTGGATGGGGAAGTGCCTGACAAAGATGTGCGCTCCGTGGTGTCTGTGAAATTCCAGAGGCAGCTCTATGAGCGCTGGATTAAAGCACAGATGAGACTGCGCTGTAAGTATTTTGTTTTGATTTTGGGAAAGGTCTTGCACAGCTGTGTATGATACTCAAGGTTGTTAAGTACACTGCAAGTAACAAAATTGTGCTTTTTGTTTTTTTGCAGCACACTTTGGCCGGCGACTTCCCAAAGAGAAACATGTAATTGGTTGGATTACGAGCCAGGGCTGGAAAAGCAACTCTCCTTCCTTCGGCCGCATCGCCAATGACTAGAAGGCGCCTGGACCCGTCCGTGCTGTGATGAACTGCACGCACATCCAGAAACTCACCAACTCACAGAAGTGGAAAGGCCTGGAACGGATTGATCAGGATGTTTTCACGAAACGTTCTTTCCAGATCGGAGAGGTCATATGTGACTTCCACGGACGTGTAGTAACTGCGAGGAAGGGCCAGAAAATCCTAACTGGCAAGGGTGAATCTGGAGGCTTGTTCTTCTACACAAACAGGAAGGGCGAGCCGATGTGCACAGACTCCAGCCGCTGCGAATGCCACCCCGACAGGCAGCCGTTCTGTCACCTCATTCGACACTCCGGGAAGCACGCAAACATACGTCCCAGGCTGTTTACAGTTCAGGAGGATGGGAAGGACAAGGACATAATCTTGTTTCTGGCAATCAGAAAGATTTCGTCCAAAGAAGCACTATGCTTTGATTACGGAGACAAGAAGAAGTCCTACAGGGGAGAGGGTCTAGATCTCAACTGGCAATAGACCCCGACTTCTGGACACCAAACTTGCAACTGTGAACGAGCTGGCTTTCAAACCATTGACATTTTGTCCAGCAAACCTTGTTTCTCACTACTGGAACACCAAACTTGCAACTGTGAACGAGCTGGCTTTCAAACCATTGACATTTTGTCCAGCAAACTTTGTTTCTCCTGTCCTGCACCAAAGAGAATTGGATGAATTTCTCATGATGAAATGTCATGTTTGTTATGGTTTTTTTTGTAAATGTATGATATGTTGCAGTGAGATGATCCATGAAAAACCAACCAGGACAAAGCAGATAAGTACATTTCTCATTTTTTTCGTCTCTTGTCTTCTTTGTAAACATATGCTCACACCGTCTTTTAATCTCTTGCAGTGAGAAGAATCCCCAGACCCTTCCAGACATCTGTAAAAGAACATACACAATAATCTTTCTTTCCGGCTGATGAGATCGGTGGTTTCCTGTTTATTATTGAAATTTTAAGCTCACTTCACTGTAAAAGCTGTCTATCATTCTCATTTCTGACAAATAAAAAGAGATTTCAGTTAAACTGTTTGTTGTCTACAATTCTTATTTTTGACAAGAGTTTATCTTGTACACATTTGCTGGTGTTTCAGTAAAGTTGATCTGTATTTCATCACATTTAAAAGCACAAAACAGAGAACCTAAATAATAATTATTGGTATTAGAAATACCTTTACAATTCAACTGATGCACACTGTTTCTTAGATTATCCGGTAGCTTCAGGAGAGCGACCATAGAGAGCCACAACAAAACAAGCAAACCAATGCAATCGTAAGATCAATTTGTTTTATTCAATTAAAAACTGTTAATCCTCATCATCGTCCTCATCATCCGCGAAATACTGCATTGAGAGACAAAAAATAACCAGGCAATGCTTAAACCATAGGGTTACAGATAATGTGTAATATTTCCATTACATGCCTCCTCTATGTCCCGATGAGGTGGTGATGGCTGAGGTGGAGGGGGAAGAGGAAGAGGAGGGTTTGGGTCTGGTGGCTCTTCCTCATCATCTGACGATGTGTGCTCGCTGTCCTGAAACCAGACAAAACCACATCTGTTTTTAACTGCTGTAAATCCATTGTTAGGGTTCTAAGGGCTTTGGAAGAACATGCGGACTAATCTTACTGTCCGGCTGATGAGATCTGTGGGTGCCTGGAAAAATATAATACAATAGAGACTTGAAGTGTACATTTACAATTGGACATCTTGATGAACATTAAAACAATGTTCTGCGCGTTCAAAAATTGGAGAAAGGCCAGTTCAGAAAACGTTGACATTTATTGATCAGAAGTCTCAAACAAACAGCTGTTTCGGTGGATCCTCAGACTCAAAACAGTCTTAACAAAGAATCGACCCCGAAAAACACATTCAGAAGCTTATATATTTCTCGTCGAATCTCTTCTCCATGGCGGGGTCCAATCAGATCGTCTTCCCTTTGTCTGCATTCCAGCCAATCAGCTCACTGCCTTGTTTTTCAAACCCGACATCTGTAACAAATTTGCACACAAGACCCTCACCCATTCCATTCCATCTAATCTTTACGCACACACAAAAACCCCACAGTATCAGCGCTAAATTCTTGGTTAACTCAACTAACACACTGGTTATATTTTCAACATATTATGCATAGTTAGTAATCAATAATGAAATCATATTAAATGTAAAGGCACGTTTAAACCACAATAAGATCCTTCAGTGTACCCATTCCTTCCCTAACAACAAAATGCTTCTTGGTACACACACACACATAAGCAGAACATCCTACCCCCACTCACTGACCACATTCCGATCTCTGGCAACATCTAGCAACTGTAGAACTCTCAGCTTCAAGCAGGAAAATACATCTGATTTAAACAACATCAATCATCCATTTTTATATCGATCCATATATGGATCTAAATTCCCACAATCTGCATGTTTATAATTGAAAATTTAAGCTCACTTCACTGTAAAAGCTGTCTGTCATTCTCATTTCTGACAAATAAAAAGAGATTTTAGTTAAACTGGTTTTTGTGTACAATTCTTATTTTTGCCAAGAGTTTATCTTGTCCACATTTGCTGGTGTTTCAGTAAAGTTGATCTGTATTTCACCATATTAAATAAAAAGCACAAAACCTTAATGTGTGTGGATAACTATAATGTGTATTGCAGCAGCAGCTTTCACGCTTTACAATGCGCTGGACCAAATATGATGTGATTCACGATTGTGAGAATGTTTTACAAGAAGTGATGAACCATGAAAGCTGAATTTAAAGCAATATTTGTCTTTGATGGGTTGTGTGGTTTCATGAGATACATTTGTAGACGCTCAGCGAGCACAAAATAAATGTTTCAAAAACATTAAAAGCTGCATACAAACCAATTGTACTATAATAGCAATACAATCAGAGTTTGTATGTAGCTTGTGTTTCATCACAGCTGTTGGACTTTATATATTCCGTATGTGCAGCTTTACTTCTGATCAAGGGTATATTTGTCTTTTTTATTTTTGATATTAAATAAAGTGCTAATAAATGTTTTAAACATTAAAAGTGCTACATACAAACCAACTGTATTATTATAGCCGATCAGTTGCCTTGTATGTAGCTTGTATTTCATCACAGCTGTTGGACTTTATATATTCCGTATGTGCAGCTTTACTTCTGATCAAGGGTATATTTGTCTTTTTTATTTTTGATATTAAATAAAGTGCTAATAAATGTTTTAAACATTAAAAGTGCTACATACAAACCAACTGTATTATTATAGCCGATCAGTTGCCTTGTATGTAGCTGTATTTCATCACAGCTGTTGAACTTTATATATTACGTATGTGCAGCTTTACTTCTGATCAAGGGTAAACAAACATTGTAACTTTAAAACGAGTCAATTCACTTCAGGTACAACACCTTAAATATAATGAAAGCTTTAGTGCTGATATAGATTAAAACAAATAAGATATACGTTAATGAAAAACGACAATACAATACGAGTGCACAAAACAGTCTATTGAAGAAAGATTCATAGTTTATGTTTTGTTCTTCAGTGCCATTTTACTTTTGTATTCAAATCAAACTAATTATTCTTACCTTGAAGTTGTGTTGCAGGTTATTTTTCATTTCCCGAAACTCTAATTCCCAGAATGCACTGTATCGTAAACAAACATGCCGGCACCCGTGCATGAATGAGTTTGAACAGTTCAACGAGGGAAACTTTCGTTTTTCAATTATTGGGACCCACAGGTTTGCAGTATAAACAATGCTGCAGTGTTGTACAATCGCGAGAGGTCAGATTCATTTAGATGTCCGTCTGCTGGTGTCCACTGTGAGTGTTTTAGCAGCGGTGTCATGAGGAAAGTTCATGTTTGTTATTGTGTTGTGTGAATGTATGTATTTATATTTATACATGATATCTTTCAGTGAGAAGGTCCGGGAGAACAGTCCAGGGCAAAGCAGATGAGTACTTGTGACTCACATCTTTTTAAGCCAAAAACCCACCCCAGCAGAACATAAATGACTTAAACTTGAAGGAAATACACTAAAGGGGTTTCATACGTTGTTTTGTTGTGGTGTCATGTACTGGATTGCATACGGTTGTCCTGTTTGTTACAGATGAATAACAAATACAGCCATGGCATTTAAAAAAATAACTGTTAAGTGTGTTTGTATGGATTGCCCGCATTCACAATATTTCTGCAAATATATCTCTTAAAACTTTAACAGCCCTGATTCACAGCTTCAGATTGCCCCCATTCACTATATATCTGCAAATATATCTGCTTAAAACTTTAACATCCCTGATTCACAACTTTGGAATGACTCTCATTCACGATATATCTGCAAATATATCTCTTAATACTTGAACAGCCCTGATTCACAACTTTGTAATGACTCTCAGCAGAGGCTGTGCATGCATCTATTGTTCTGCTTAATAGCCTAACCCTGCTTAATGACCCACTCCTGCGACTCAAACTCTTGCAAACTCTTTCTCGAACTCTCAACACTAGTGAGTTTCACATAAAGTTGATTTCATTTATATTAAGGTATTAAGATTTCATACAGTTTTGCTGTTTGTTCATTAACCACAATCTTATTGCATTTGCGCTTAAGAAAAAACATGCAGTCAGATGATGCATGGATAACCGACCAGGACAAAGCAAATAAGTACAGTTCTTGGTTTTTTATTCTTCTCTAGACAATCTTATTGCATTTGTTTGTTGTTATTCATGCATATCTTATTTGTTTTACTTTATTTATAATACATTTTGGTTAGATTTAACTTATTTAAAAAAAAACATGTTTGAAACTGAAATGACTGATTAAACCGGGCCCATTTCAGACCCTCCCTCTCAGGTAGGTGGGCGGGGCTTTCATGTATTTTTTTTTCCATAAATGAGGAGACCTCACAAGGTCATTTACTCACTTTCTTCCAGAGCATCCTGTGAAGAGTCCTTCTGCTGAAGATTTTGGAGCTACATTTTGGAGAACCTACTAATGACCGCTTCTCGACCTACAACCCCTACTATGCTAACACAGCCTGATCCAGGTCTTGAATGGAGACGGATGATGTATGCCTCAATCCTAGAACATCTTAGGGAACCTCCTGTCCAGGCGCAAATTCTCAAGGAGATCACAACCTGCCTGTCAGAAGACAGAATTGGCATTGAGGAAGCAGCCAGAGGGGTGGAAGAGCAAGTCTCACTGCTCTTTCCCGAACTCTGGCACCAACGATCGCAGCGACCTGCTAAACTCCTCCCAACTGGAAAAGCCAAGGAAGTCTGAAGAAGGCAATATGCCAACGTCCAACGGCTGTTGAATATCAGCCGAAAAGACGCGGCGGCGGCAGTCCTACACAGGAGCTGGAGGAACATCTCACAGGGGGCAACACTAGTCCCGCCGGAAGTGTCCGATGATTGGGCTACCATTATCGGAAAAGAGGGACCCCCGGTTACAACGAGAGGTTTGCCAACCGGAAAGCTCTGGACCTTGCTAGACCCTATTGAGATGGAAGACCTAAGGAGGGCACTGAGAGAGCTATCAGGCTCGGCAGTGGGGGTGGACAAGCTATCAGCTGCCGACCTGTTATCCTGGCACCTACCCTCGCTTGCCAGCCTATTAAACCTGATACTGCTGACGGAGAACCTGCCAGCTCGCTTTCTCTGCCACACAGTATGCCTTTCTTCAGAGGGACGGATGCTTGGAAGCTACCACCATCCTGCACGCAGTTATACGTAACGCCCACGATTGACAACGTCCTCCGGCCCTGGCGCTTCTCGATTTATCAAAGGCATTTGATACCATCACCCATAAAGCCCTGGGCGAGGCTGCAGGACTGCCAAATCCGCTGTTAAGATACATCGGCCACCTGCTAGGGAGGGCGAAGTCGGTCATCGGCACACATACGATCCAGGCTGGCAGGAGGGTGAAGCAGGGCGATCCGCTGTCCCCTATTCTATTTATTCTAGC
Source organism: Barbatula barbatula (assembly GCF_947034865.1). Lineage (NCBI taxonomy): Eukaryota > Metazoa > Chordata > Actinopteri > Cypriniformes > Nemacheilidae > Barbatula > Barbatula barbatula. The sequence continues at coordinate 21,131,452 of NC_136780.1, read as the reverse complement.
AATGGAGATGCCGGTGAAGGGTCCCCACCCGGAAATAGGAATTGAAGTAGGGACGAACTACCTCCATTCGATACTATACGCGGATGACATGATACTGCTCGCCAACTCTGCTCAAGAAATGCAAGTAAAACTTAATGGCCTCTCCAACTCCCTGCCCTGCTTCGGAATGACCCTAAATGCAAAGTCAGTGGCCCTTACTATAGTAAAGGATGGAAAGACCAAAGCCATGTGCCTTGCGCCTACAACCTACACGGCCGGAGACGACCAGGTCCCATCAATGGGGATTGCCGATACCCACGAATACCTGGGCCTTGATTACAACTGGATGGGGAGAGTCACTCCAAAACGCTTGACAGAGCTGGAGAGGATGCTGGGGGAGATAAAAGCAGCCCCCAATAAGCCACAACAACGCATCATTATCCACAAAGACTTCCTGATACTTTGCCTGGTACATGGGCTGGTGCTGGACAATGCCCATCTGAACACGCTGCGAAGGATGGACTGTATGGTAAAGAAGACCATCAGGCTGTGGCTTCGGCTCCCGAAAGATACATCCATCGGACTGTTCCATGCTCCTGAAAAAAGCGGAGGACTCGGCATCCAATGCCTAGAGATTGACATCCCCCTCGCGCAAAAGAACCGCTTTTCTAAATTACTAAACGGGTCAGAGAGCCTCATTTTAGCCGTTACCTGTACCAAAGCTTTCAGGGTCACGGTAAAGGCCACCGAGATCCCGGTGAGAGTTGGGAGAACACTAGTACTATCAAGAGCGGAGGCAAAACTGGCGTGGGCAAGAGGCTTGTGGAGTCCGTGGACGGGCGGGAGCTGGAAGAGACAGATGTTGATGGAGGCAGCCACCGGTGGGTTCAGAGACCTGAAAGAGTGTTCCCGCGCCTATACATCAGGGGCATACAACTCCGCGGAGGTACGCTCTCCACGAAATCGAGAGCCACCAGAGGGAGAGAGACACTATCTGAGGACAGGAACTGCAGAGGGGGCTGCCAGAGCACGGAAACTCTAAACCACATTCTTCAAAAAGGTTCAAGGACACATGAGGTACGCTGTGCTCGCCACAACAGAGCGATGAAATTAATCCATAAGAAGCTACATTGGGAAGAGATCAAAACTTCGATTGAACCAATAATTCCGTGTCTCAAGACCCACATCAAACCGGATCTAATAATCCATTGTACTGAAATGCAGCTGATACTGGACGTGACAATAGTATCAGGACTCAGACTGCGGGAATCGTGGGACCTCAAAATAAAGAAATACGGAGGGAAGGACAGCATGGAGGCGATCAGGGCCTGGTGGGGGCCGGGTACTGCAATCGACCACCTGCCGGTGGTGATCTCGAGCAGAGGATTGATGTATGGGCCATCAGGGAGAGGTCTCAGACGCCTCGGCTTCTCCACCAGAGACATAATGGATGTGTGCCTCTGCGCCATCCAGGGATCTATCAACACCTACGATACCTACATGAGGGGTACATGAATAAACATGCAACATGAAACCGTTCAATAGAACGGCGAGGTTCAGGATGAAGCGTTGTAATAGCGCGTCAGGCATGCGCCTCAGGCGGGTGTTGGCAGGCTCGGAGTCCGCCAATGGTCACTCTAAGTCGGGCTGGTGCTCGGGTATGTCCGCCTGGAGGTCCAGGCGGGTGTTGGCAGGCTCTGTGTCCTCCAATAGTCACTCTAAGTCGGGCTGGTGCTCGGGTATGTCCGCCTGGAGGTCCAGGCGGGTGTATGAAGGCTCTGAGTCCGCACATGGTGACTAAGCGGGCTGATGCTCGGGTATGTCCGCCTGGAGCTCCAGGCGGGTGTTGGCAGGCTCTGTGTCCGCCAATAGTCACTCTAAGTCGGGCAGGCTTTAGGGTTGGGCATCCAAGGGTTGCTGGTGTTGAGCTTGAGTTAGGGTTTGGGTGTCACCGAGTCCGCCCAGGTCGGCCCGCTGGTCCGCCTGGAGCAGCAGCTGTATTGTTTGAGACTTCTGATCAATAAATTTCAACATTTTCTTAACTGGCCTCTCTCGGATTTTGAACACGCAGAACATTGCTGTAATGTTCATCAACATATAACAAAAAGACATACAATAAGTACAATAAATTCCCCTACAGAAACAACTTGAGCTGCAACCAAAAGAAAATGTAAGTGCAATGTGCTAAGTGCTGTAGTAACAGCTTGTGAATAATGTAAATGTTTAAATTTTGTTTAATTAATTTCAATTCATTAGGTTCCAGCTGTCATGCAGGAGTGTTTCACATGCAAAAGCCACATCATGCTTTCTCATCTGGCTGAACACCTTGAAAAAAGCAAATGGTAAATTGTGTTATGACCGTTTCTATCTTAGTGTTAATGTAAGCATTGAGTAGCTTTAGAAAAGATACAACCTTTTTTTATTCCATGTTTACAAGGATTCAGTCAGCCGATCAGAGAATAGGTATGGTACTGTGTGCACTAACGTGTTGGTGAATGTGCTTGTTGTGGGTTAAAATGTAGGAATTTGTTTTTCAGTTCCTGTGATGATGAAGCAGTTCTAATGGCAATTGAACTACCTTTACAGGTTTGTATGCTTGTAAAGATTTACTTTTACTAAAAGTTTCAAACAAATAACACATTTTACATTCGTACACAAGCAGGATTGTGTGACCACAGAACAATCAACAGCAGATGGGTTAAACGAAGCTGGAGCTGATCCATCTTGTGTTGCACCTCAAAATAAAGTCCTACTGTATGTGTCTTTTCAATTATTTGATTTATGCCGGGTAGATTTCGTGCTTTTAACTGTTAAATATCTTGGAATTTGGCATAGAGGATTGTCTTTACTTTTTTTCTAACATTATTATTAGAAATAGTTATGATGTATATTTTGTTTAATTATGCGATACATTGCGGGCTGTAATATGAAGCCTTACCATTTTTATTTAGAATTCGAATTGTTATTTTAGTAAGTTAAATATTTATTTATTAATAACACCTATGCTATAATCTAAATGCATGATCTAAAGTGTTGGCAAAACAGTCGGTGCACATGGGCGCATGTTAAAATTAAAAACACCAAGAATGGGGACAAAACTACAAAAACCATAAAAATCAGTAAAACAAGACCAAAAAGCAGAGGACTTACAAGAGTAATGCACACGACTGGACAATAGCACTTTACGAAGACAGACTGCGTAAAACGAACCAGCACAGGACAATAGACATGAGGGCATTACATAGAGGAAACAAGCAAAGGATAATGACACAGGGACAGGTGTGAACAATTGTAACATTCGCAGGATTATTACCGACCACAAGGGTCGGTGGGCTTATAGGCGTGACTCAAAGACACACAGAAAAATAATAAATGTCTTTTTCATTTATTTACACGTGAACAAGATACTTCCACAATTCTGCCCACCAGAACCCGAATTCAAGAGGAAAACTGTTGTCCTGCATGTTAAAAAATTTGAGATATTGAAGAGACAATTTTTCACAAAAATAAGTGAAGTTTATTATCAGATTAAAAAGTTTAACAGCGCGCTGGGTTGTTTTCTCCACAATGAGCTAAACCAACAACCCCTAAAGTTTCACAAAAACACATTAAATACTGAATGTGACGTCGATCTCTCTTCTGGTTTCTTTGTTCCCTCCTAGCCAATCTGTGACCTCCTCCTTATCTGGGCGGTTCTTCTTTCTTTCGGCAGCCAATCAGTGCCGCCACCTCGAACTGACTCCATTTTCAAAATCTGTAAAACAACATGTTCCCCAAAATACGTTGTGTGTGTGTGTGCTCCCTTTTCGAGTCCACATTCCTTCCCCCAAGAAGAAGAGGCTTCTCGTTACACATACACATAAACAGAACATGCTTTTCCCTTCAGTTCTGGGCCGTTTCCTTTGGGAGCCGGTCTGGGCTACCATCCCCCATCTCCAGGTAGCCTCTTCTCGTGACAACCCCCACTTACTGACCACATTCGGATCTCTGAAAACACATTCTTACAACTGGGGGAACTTTTGAAACCAGCCTTTGTCTGCAAGTTTCCTTGCCTTTAACAAAACATCTTTTCAATAGTTATATAGCGTACACATGGTTATATAATTAAAACACATCTATTAAACTTAAAACACTTCATAATTTTGACACACACACTGATGGACTTTTGAAACTTGAGTCCTGCTTGTTCAAAAATTTGAAGAAAGTCAAAGAGATCGCTTTTCCCAATAAGTTTAAGTAGAATTTATTATCAGATGTAAAAACTTCTTCCAGCTGTGGTTGTCTCTCAACATACATATGAGATGAACAACTGAATACACACTTTCGGGTTACACACTCCTCCCCTTCATTGGACGGGCGTTCAATCCTCCGGAACCAATCACCTCGGGACATGTTAATCTGACTCCATTCTCCCCCAACCATTGGTCCCTGCAAAACATTTTGAAAATAGCCGGTCCTGCCGAAACGCACACACAAACACTTGTAATCTGAGACCCTGCGTCTGCATACCTCAGAGCTGTGTTACACCCTTCTGCCAACTAGTTTTCAAGACAAAAAACCCAGTACAGCATGGACATATATTTGACAGTAAACATGAATTTATAATACATAAAACATCATAATCCCAATAATCCCTCTCTTGACCTCGACAGAGGTCAAAATTCTTGGTCCTCCGTGTCGTCAGTATAGCTGAATAACAATGGCATATTAAAAGGTTTGGGGCTTTCCGGTCTCTCAATAGCTGAAACTATTAAGCGATTTCACAGTGATCTAAGGCAAGGAATGCAACAACAACCACACGTAATCAAAATTGCTACAAATACCCCTATGGACATCACAATAGACATTACTATTGCTTTCCATCTTCCCAATGTTTTGTCTAGCCAATCTCCAATAGGATTATTTACTCCTGAATGTTCCTTCATTTCGATAGACAAAGTTTTCAAACCTTCCAATGCCCTCGTCACTGATCCATCTGGGGCAGTATTATTGGGAATGTACGTACAACAAAGATCACCAAACATTACACACACTCCTCCCTTTTCTGCCAACAGCATGTCCAGAGCCATACGGTTCTGTATAGCCATAAGTGAAGTTGGTGCTAGCTGTTCTGCTAAACCATCTACTGCATCCCTTGTCATATTCGCTAACCTCATCACATTATAATGCACATAATTAATCCTATCTACATTCTTGTTTGGGGTGACTGGAAAAAGAGCAGCTATTATGGGTATATTCTCAAAACCTGCTGCCACTTGGTTCGCTAGTTTATATTCATCCGGCACACCTCGTTGAATACCTATCGCATCGATGTACGTCGGACTATTTAATGATAAATCTACACTTGAACCTATTGCTCTCTGTTTAATGATGTGTCTCCTACGTCTTCTTGTCAATGTTGCTGAATTCACGGTTTCCGTTCTGACTGCTCTGTCTCCTATCAGGGTTATTGGGGCTCCCAGTCTTACCAAAGCACACACTCCCTTTGCCTTCTCAGGTATCCTAGTAAACAATCTTCGATCTCCACAATAATAATACAAACCTGCCCTGGCCCACGTACCTATTTCAGTCCCATTATCTACTATGATATGATCACACCACTCCTTATTTATCTCCCCCAGGTTGCTGGTTGGTGATAGACGTTTAATATCAAAACAGGTATAATTTGCTTTCTTTGGTGTAAATGGACCTGCCCGTGAAAGGTTGGTTATTGGTGGGAATATTGCTGCCAATGTGGTACAATTTTTTGGACTGGCCATCCGTGTCTATGCCAGCATACACTCATAGCCCCACGTATCATTTTGGTACAACGGGGCTGGTTCAATATATAAATGGGGTCTTGCATTAGCACATCCAACACAATCGTCTAAGCTCTGTTCTCTGGCTGTGGTAATTATCCATTCCAGCCACAAATTATTTTCCCCATATCCTGTGGCTCGCTCTATCATATCTTCTGGTTTTAACATGGTGTAATCTATTTCTACCACTCCATTCTTTTGTCCTACCGATAAAGTAGGTTTCAAAGGCCTAGGGCCTTTTCGACGACTTGCAAATGTTCATTCTTAAAATGGCTGCCATTATCCGATCGTAAATGCCGGGCGAAACCATAACGAGGTATATAATGATTTATTAAACATTTTATCACCGCCGTACTGTCTTCTCTGCCGACAGGATAAGCTTCAGGCCATCCAGTGAAATAGTCTACGATTACCAGAAGATAACGCTTACCCTGTATCCTCGTGATCATGTTTGTGAAATCAATCATGATTTCGTCCCCCGGACCACCGGTCAAAGGAAACGAACCCCTTGTTGGTTTAATCGTGGGTTTAACGTTATATCCCTGACAAACTTCACACGTGCTCACATGTGCTGAGACCATAGCTTTTAAAAAAGAATGCCACCAATATTCAAGCGCTCTCATCATCTGTCCGTCCGGAGCTTGCCACAGTCCGTCAGAGGCACGAACAGCTCCATGTTGTGCCCACACAGAGACTTCTTCAGGGGTACAGCGCTGATGCTCTTTACAAAGGTATTCCCTTGTGAATCTCGGCAATAAATCGTTAGATGTTCTTTCTGATGTGCACATCATCTGCGAGGACACATAACCAGCAGCAGCTTTTGCCGCCAAGTCTGCTGCGTCATTGCCTCTGCTCAAAGAGCTATCCACCTTAGAGTGACCAGCGCATTTAATCACTGCCACCTCTGAGGGGATCACCAGAGCCTCTAAAAGGTCTCTGGCTTCACATGCATGTGTTATTGGTCGACCTGACGAAGTGATAAAGCCACAACGTTTCCACAACGGCATTTCTACGTGTACAGCTGTAACAACATAAGCAGAGTCAGTATAGATGTTTACACGGTGTCCACCAGTATGTCGCAAGGCTTTGATCACTGCTATCATTTCTGCCCTCTGTGCTGACTGCTTCCCATCTAACCTTGCTGCATCCCTCGTAATCATCTCATGTCCTACCTGCTCTACCACTGCATAAGCCGCTTTCAAACTTCCGTCCTCCGCCCTGAAACAGCACCCGTCAGTGAACAAAGTCATGACTGACTCAGGGCCAGTCAATGGTTTTGCAAACAAACCTGGTCTGACCACTGATGCCCTCTCTGTGATCGGTGCACAGTCGTGTGGTTTTCCCTCCTCCACCAAATCTGCCATGTTAATGCCCTCATGTGTATATATGATATGGTCGGCGAGCAAAATTGCTGCAATGCGTCGCTGTCGTAAAGGGGAAAATGTGAATGATTCAGAATTAACAAAAGATGCGATTGAATGCGTGGTTAAAACAATTAGGTGGTGGCCCATAACGATGTGAGACGTTTTCTTCACTATCTTTGCCAATCCTGCGACAAACCTGCTGCATGGTGGCTGTCTTTGTTCTACACTGTCCAACAACATGCTAACATACATCAACACTTTTCTGCCCCCCTGGTCTTTTTGATAAAGTACCCCATGTGCACTTGACCCTGTCTCAGAGACGTCTAAGTGAAATGGTGATCTGTAATCGGCACTGCTGAGATTAGCTGCATGTGCCATCTGTTGTTTCAGGTTAATGAACGTCCGTTCAGCTTCCTGTGTCCACTCAATGTCTGCTCTCAAATTCTTCATACCCTGTTGTTTTACAAGATCTCTCAAAGGGGCTGTTAATGAAACATACATTGGAATATAATGTCTACTATACCCTGTTAGGCCTAGAAATGACAACATCTCTTTAACCGTGGTTGGTTTTGGATGACTCAGAATTCCTCGTCTATGGGCTACAGTTAGCGTGGAGCCCTCTGGGGTGATCATGCGACCTAGAAATGTAACATAAGGTCTGCAAAATTGCAGCTTTTCCTTGCTTACCTTGAAGCCACTTTTGTGTAATTGTCTTAACACAGCTTCGCTCCCCTCCAGGCATCCTTGCTCTGTTTTGGCTGCCAAAAGGAGGTCATCAACATACATGATCAACACACAGTCTCCAGGCAAACTACAGTCCTGTAATTGTTGTTTTAATGCATGGTTAAAAATTCCTGGTGATAAAACAAACCCCTGGGGTAATCTGTTGTAAGAATATTGACAACCTTTGTATGTAAAAGCCACACACGCCTTGCATTCCTCTGCTAAAGGGATACAGAAAAATGCGTTAGCCAAATCAATACATGTAAACCAATTGTGCTCAGGTGTTATCACAGAGAGTGCAGTATACGGATTAGGCACTGTTAACGATGGTGTAGCCACAACAGCATTGATTGCTCTCAAATCATGTACCAACCTGTACTTATTCGTGCCTGGTTTCGGCACCGGAAAAATAGGTGTGTTCCACCTTGTATGGTGTAATAACACCCCTCTCTAGGAGACCTTTTACTGTTGCGGCCACACCCTCGTCCGCCTCAGGTTTGTTGCGGTATTGTGGAATCCAGATGGGGTCAGGTGTGCTTAACTGAAAGTAAACTGCAGGCATTTTACAAAAACCTACATCTGTTGGGCCCTGAGACCAAAGATCCTCAGGTAAATTTTTTATGATGTCTGGTGCTCCCACACTATCTGACAGCTCCCTGCCATGGAATCTAGAAACCTGCACATGCTCTAAAGCTCCAGTGTCTCGTGTGGCACCTTCTATCCAATAGGCTTTGTGTTTCGGTGAATATTTAACATCTGTCTTCTCCGTGGGCTCCCAATCCTGGGCGGCCAACAGTGTTTTTGTAATCTTACCTAGCTCCCTGGCTTCATGGCTTGGGTGTAAGGCTAACGATATGTGAGGTGCTGCTGTGTCTGCCATCTCATACCACTTCAACTGCTCTTCTGTCAGCTTCACTGGAGCCATCACTCCTTCTTTACTCACAAAAATTCCAGCTCCCTCCAACACCCATCTGTCTCCCTCCACTTCCTGAAACATGTCTTCATAAATGGTTATGTCATTTCTGTCATAAAACAATGTACAATGCAATGGGTCTATGGGGGGTAAATAGATATCTTAATTTGAAATCCATGAACGGTATTTGTTATACAGTTCCATTGTTGTGCCCCACTGTGCGTCATCATCTAATTTTACCCAGTATAGATCAGCTGCCTCCTCCTCCCCACACGAGGTCAGCATCCACTGGCTGTCTGTCGTATTACCTGATAGGGAACAGTTAATGGTTGTACCATCTGGAAATGTAACTATTACCCCTTCTGCTGAGCACAAAATGCTAGCCCCTAATTTTATTAATAATCTCTACCCAAAAGAGGAATGGGAGCATTGCTGGAGAAAAGGAACGAGTGTGATAAGCATTGATTTGCCACTTCAACTTTAAGTGGTTGTGTCATTTGCCAGCTTTCTCTGCCCCCAGAGAATCCGACGACCGTCATAGTCTTGTCACTCAAATCAGATTGTTTTATGCCGCCTGTGACAGTCGAATAGTTGGCTCCGGTGTCCACCAGAGCTTTTAATGGTTTGTTGTTTACCATTAACGAAATGAGAGGTTCGGCCCTAGCCCTCATTTCGATTCCCTGGGGGTCCCTTCAATAAACGCTCGCGCCACCCTCGGGGCCCGATGGCGGGAACATCGGCACCTGTAGGTTGGAGGGTGGTGGAGGGTATTGCCCCGGGTTGTATGGGGTTTGTGGTTCCCTGCCGCGACCATCGGCACCACCTCTTCGAGGACCCCATCCCTCCGCAGGTGGTCCGTTAAACTGACCTGAAAGCTGTGGACACTCTCTCATCCAGTGGCCTGCCTCACCACACACGTAACAATTTCCCTCGCCCTGCTGCCTCCCTCCATAAGACCCCCTCCCTCTATTACTACCCCTCCAATTGCTCCTTTGTCTATTTCCCCTCCCACCTGCTGCATGGGCTTCTGTATCATAGGGTGGGCCGTTATATTGGTAAGGGGGTGGCTGGTAGGATTGTTGTGGCATTTGCTTACTCTTTTTTGTCCCTCCCTCATTCTTTGCTTGTTCTAACTGTAGTTTTAGCAACTCTATTTTTATCTTTTCTAATTGTTCTTCCTCTTTTCCTGTTTTCTCTACAGCCCTATCTGTGTGGTGGACTAAATGCCTTTCCCATATTTCGTTACTAGCAATTGGAATGTCAGGGTTATTTTCCATTATTTGTTTAACACCACTAGGGGCACCTGCCATGACCGCTGCTCTGAATATGTCTCGTGTAATTGGGTTAGTTAAACTATTTTCTTCCACCATCTGTTCCCACTCAGCCGCGCACCTGAAATAATATGCTGCACCTGTCTCACCTGGTTTTATGCGAAACTTTATGTTTTGGTATACGGTGGGTGGCAATGGGTACAATCGACCGAGTGCCCTGCCCACCATTGTGATTACCTTTGAAAAATCAAGATCATTTGGATATTGTAATGTTTGGGCTTCGAGTTCAAAACTCCCCATCTGAGAGGCTGTCAAAATCTGACCCAACAGACACCTTATGTCACCCAAAGCCAAAACGGTACCATGACTCAAGGCCGTTAATTTACTCAACCACTTAGAGCCCCCTGATGTAATTGGAGGAAGTTTACTGGAAATAGCAGTCATGTCACTGTGTGACCAGGGCTGGTACTGCACCCCAGTGCTCTTTGCTAACAATGGGGCTTGTACGCCTGGATATAATTGATTAGTATGGTGACTCATTGCCTGCTCTCTCTGCTCTGGTACGTTAGGGGGGCAATGATCAGTTGAAAAGTTAGACAACTCCTGCTCTTTTTCCCTTCCCCTAGTACGTTTTGCTATTGGCTCCTCATCCATTACCATCGTTCCCTTAATACATACTGTATGCATCGTGCCCTGGGCCTGACCTCTTGTTTCTACAGGGCCAGATGCCCTACAACTTCCCCTTTCATCTTCACTTCCTACTCCGTTCTCACTACAATCACTTCCCTCTGGAAGTTCCATATTTTCTGCCATGTGGCGCATTGTCTCATTCACCTGAGCTCGTGCCGCATGTACCTGTTCTGTCACTACCTTGCCCAGGTGTTGTACCTCCTGTCGAAGGTCTTCTAATTCTTTTAAATTACAGTCTAAAACTCCCTCTCGTACCTCAAGCATGACCTGTTGTCTGCTGTCAGTCGTATTTTGTGAGATGTAGGGTGGGGGCTGAGCAATAGGCGGAGCAAGAGGCGGATACAATGGGCGGTACTGTTCAGGGGGCGGTGCTAGTGACTCAGTCTCCCTGTTTCCATCCTTCACTTTCAGTCTAACATCATCCTCTGTAGCTTTCCCTTCCTTCCTATGTCTAATGGGTGATAAAGCTGTTGCCACGAGGGCAATACGAGTCCATTTTCTTAACTGTTTTTCTAAGTCACACCCTTTATTTTTATATCGATTTGCATTATACCATTTAATCATTTTTTCATCACCTTTATGTCTGACTAACCTACAATGAGCCTTTTTCTCCATATTTCTTATTTTCGGGGCCAGGGGCACTTTAAATGTCTCTGCCTCTTTCGTCCATGCATAATTATCACACAATTGTATCCAACATTCCTGAGCTTCTCTTTGTCTCCCTTTTTTCTCTCTTGGTTCAGCCTGTGCTATCATCATCTCAGCGATACTCTGCCATTGCGCTAATACGGTCGGACATTCGTGTTCATCACACTCCTTTTGAAACTCTGCCATTCTATTTATTTACTTGTATATATATATATGTATGTATTTGTAACGGTCACCAGCTGGAGTGCCCTTGAGGACCACTAGAGGGCACTCCACATCAAACTTATCATTCATTCACACACTACATTTCCCATAACTCACTACCCGGACTCATCAGCACTGATTGCACACACACCTGCAGATCATTCACATACACATATATACCACTTCCACACACCCATTCTTTGGGAAGTCTTGTTTAGCCTGTCTGACATTTCTGAGCGATTTCCCTGTGTTTATTCCTTCTGTGCATTATCTTGGACTGTTGATTTGACCGTGATTCTCTGCTGCCTGCCTCGACCTCTGCCTGTTCCTGTTTATGATTTTGGATATCCCTTGACACCCCTGACGCTGTTGTTGATCGCTGCCTGTTTGACCATTCTCTTTGAATAAAGCTGCATTTGGATCTAACCTGCCTGTCCCGGAGCCGTTCATGACAGAAGACTTCGCCACACCAGGATCCAGCAGCCCGGTACTCTCTCTTTACTGAGATGTCTGTTCCCGCCCAAAGGTCAGCATGGCAACTTTCCAGCTCGGTCATGGACCCAGTAGATCAGCTATTGAACCTTCGTCAAAGAGACCTATCTACTGAGGAGTATGTCCAACAGTTTTGTGCGATATCCCATCAAGTCCCATTCTATGATGAAGGTTTTCTTAAGGACTTGTTCCGGTTCGGACTCAATGACCCAATTAGGTCATGGTTACCGGGAGGGGAGTTTAATTGCAGTTTAAGGGACATCATGCAATACGCTCTGATGTTATGTGACTCTCCGTTCACTGTGGGAGAGGCAGAGGACAGTGTTGAAACTCCCAAAATATTTTTAGGGGGGGGGCAACAGTGTCAAGCGCAGTTGGCAGCGGAGCTTGAACCACAAGAGCCACTGCACGAGATGTCCGCCAGCCCAGAGCCACTGCACGAGATGTCCGCCAGCCCAGAGCCACTGCACGAGATGGCCGCCAGCCCAGAGCCACTGCACGAAAGGGAAGTCCGAGTCGATCTGCCAGAGTCAACCCAAGTCCGAGTCGATCTGCCAGAGTCAACCCAAGTCCGAGTCGATCTGCCAGAGTCAACCCAAGTCCGAGTCGATCTGCCAGAGTCAACCCAAGTCCAAGTCGATCTGCCAGAGTCAACCCAAGTCCGAGTCGATCTGCCAGAGTCAACCCAAGTCCGAGTCGATCTGCCAGAGTCAACCCAAGTCCGAGTCGATCTGCCAGAGTCAACCCAAGTCCGAGTCGATCTGCCAGAGTCAACCCAAGTCCGAGTCGATCTGCCAGAGTCAACCCAAGTCCGAGTCGATCTGCCAGAGTCAACCCAAGTCCGAGTCGATCTGCCAGAGTCAACCCAAGTCCGAGTCGATCTGCCAGAGTCAACCCAAGTCCGAGTCGATCTGCCAGAGTCAACTCAAGTCCGAGTCGATCTGCCAGAGTCAACCCAAGTCCGAGTCGATCTGCCAGAGTCAACCCAAGTCCGAGTCGATCTGCCAGAGTCAACCCAAGTCCGAGTCGATCTGCCAGAGTCAACCCAAGTCCGAGTCGATCTGCCAGAGTCAACCCAAGTCCGAGTCGATCTGCCAGAGTCTGTTCACGTCACGTCTGCCCAGCCAGAGTCTGTTCACGTCACGTCTGCCCAGCCAGAGTCTGTTCACGTCACGTCTGCCCAGCCAGAGACTGTTCACGTCACGTCTGCCCAGCCAGAGACTGTTCACGTCACGTCTGCCCAGCCAGAGACTGTTCACGTCACGTCTGCCATATCTGAGCCCTGGGACAAAATGACCATCGCCCAGTCAGAGCCTCATCCCAAGATGGCCGTCTCCACGCCTGTGTCTTCGGACAAGATGGCCTTCTCCACGCCTGTGTCTTCGGACAAGATGGCCTTCTCCACGCCTGTGTCTTCGGACAAGATGGCCTTCTCCACGCCTGTGTCTTCGGACAAGATGGCCTTCTCCACGCCTGTTCCTGAGCCTGTACCGGTTCCTGAACCGTCGGACCCGCGCTATACCCCTGAACCGACAGGTCTGCCTGGTTCCCTTGAAGGGACGTCTCAGCCCTGGCCGCCTTCACAGCCTGCTCCGCCCTGGCCGCCTTCACAGCCTGCTCCGCCCTGGCCGCCTTCACAGCCTGCTCCGCCCTGGACGCCTTCACATCCTGCTCCGCCCTGGACGCCTGCACAGCCTGCTCCGCCCTGGACGCCTGCACAGCCTGCTCTGCCCTGGACGCCTGCTCCACCTCAGTCTCCGGGTTCTCTTCCGCTCCACGGTCCTGGCCCTCCATCCCGCCCCCGGGTCCGCCTCCGCTCCTCCTCTCTCATGGACAGTGTTAGGAGCGTCTGGAATCCGCTCCTAAAAGGGGGGGCTATGTAACGGTCACCAGCTGGAGTGCCCTTGAGGACCACTAGAGGGCACTCCACATCAAACTTATCATTCATTCACACACTACATTTCCCATAACTCACTACCCGGACTCATCAGCACTGATTGCACACACACCTGCAGATCATTCACATACACATATATATCACTTCCACACATCCATTCTTTGGGAAGTCTTGTTTAGCCTGTCTGACATTTCTGAGCGATTTCCCTGTGTTTATTCCTTCTGTGCATTATCTTGGACTGTTGATTTGACCGTGATTCTCTGCTGCCTGCCTCGACCTCTGCCTGTTCCTGTTTATGATTTTGGATATCCCTTGACACCCCTGACGCTGTTGTTGATCGCTGCCTGTTTGACCATTCTCTTTGAATAAAGCTGCATTTGGATCTAACCTGCCTGTCCCGGAGCCGTTCATGACAGTATTCAATATAACTTTCCTACTAGTTTCTTTACGATCGTCTCCTCACCCCAACTTAAATTATACACATACACAAAGCCTACACACACCACGTGCAAATTTTCCGTTTACTTAGTCTAAATACTTTCATCCCCAATACCATTCATACAAATAAAATCAAACTAGTAAATAATTTACGGATCTCTTCTCCGAAGGACTTTAACCTAAAAGAATTTGTGATTCGCCGATCACGGGACTCTAACCCAGTTTTATGGTTTATCTTTTAAACCAAAGGACCCTGTTTTAAGAAGCTTTTAAATCTGATTTTCCTTATTTCAATTTTACTCGTCTATTCATCGAGATGTTCATCAAATTCAACACAGAAATTTAGTATATCCAATAGCAGAATTCGGAATAACAGGTTTCTGCGCTTACCTCTATATTTTAGCCGGCTTTTGTGTTAAATCTGAATCCGTCTCGATCTTTTTTTTTTCCTCCCCCACGGGGTCTGCCGAAATGTGGCGCGAAAACTTTCCTTTGTCTCCAAATCACGTCGGGGTCACCAACTATTGGACTTTTGAAACTCGAGTCCTGCGTGTTCAAAAATTTGAAGAAAGTCAAAGAGATCGCTTTTCCCAATAAGTTTAAGTAGAATTTATTATCAGATGTAAAAACTTCTTCCAGCTGTGGTTGTCTCTCAACATACATATGAGATGAACAACTGAATACACACTTTCGGGTTACAAGTATTTATAAAATATGTGACGTCGATTCTCTCTTCGGCTCCTCCCCTTCATTGGACGGGCGTTCAATCCTCCGGAACCAATCACCTCGGGACATGTTAATCTGACTCCATTCTACCCCAACTATTGGCCCCTGCAAAACATTTTGAAAATAGCCGGTCCTGCCGAAACGCACACACACTTGTAATCTGAGACCCTGCTTCTGCATACCTCAGGGCTGTGTTACACACTTCTGCCAACTAGTTTTCAAGACAAAAAACCCAGCACAGCATGGACATATATTTGACAGTAAACATGAATTTATAATACATAAACATCATAATCCCAATAAGGTGACCCACTTTTTTCAATTATTATCGCTGTTGTAATGTATCACAGAGGAGCCAGCACATGTATCAATCCACAGAAACATACATAAAGTGTTATTTTCAAGTTACAACCTATATTATAGATGCGTCTTCAGATGTGAGATGAACTGCGCAAGTGCGTGCCGAACCGTGGGTAGAGAACCATCGGATTAGATTTTTTTACCGAGAACTTTTTCACCCTTATACAGACGTTGATGTCAGACATTAGATATGTTATTTCAGACATCAGATTCATTCATATATATAATATTATGCAAATGAAGAATCTGTGTTTTATTAGGATGTTCTGCCCTTTTGGTGTGGACACCTTGGCACAGTCTTTACACAACAACAACAAAATATTGTGATATCTTTATTTTTTTTTTCTGAGAGATCCCAGGATACAGAACAACAATGTAAAAACCATTTGAAGTGCAGTCAGAAATGTTTTAAACATACAATATAAATACCTGGCACCATTGGCAATCCATGGCACCATTCATGAACAAATATTTCAAACCCATAATAGAAAATCTTTATTAGCTAACCTTGACGGTAACACAATAAAAACCCTCCCTCATACTTGATAAACTGTAAACTTAAACTATTATTCCCTCCACAACTACTGAAAACGTGTGTACATAAGATAATCTAAATCCATAGAGATATATGATGTCAATATAACTAAGGTTATTCAAAACAAACAAACCATACACCATGAGTAATGAAGACCATGTAAATGACTCAAAACTTGTATCGAGTAATACCATAATATTGATATCTGATGATGCAAGTTTATATGAATAAAGAAAAGAATAAAAAAATGGATTATAACATGATCTATAAAAGCGATACCAAATAAACGATTCTGATTTCTTGGCATGAGCTGGACCAACAGTCACCCCTAAGATAGATCCCTAACTTTACGCTTTTAATAAGCATAAATCAAACATAATTAAAAAAAGCCACAATACTCTGTGATTTGCCAAACCATTACATATTGTAAGCAGAGCTGTTCTTCTCTATATCAAGCATTAAGGCCGTAAACGCTACTGTTAGGCCTGGAAAAATTTTCTTAAATTGCAACACTGTTGGGGATTTTGTCTGGGGACAAATAACAGTAAGCCATTGTTAATCCATCGTTACGGCGCTTGATGCTGTCGGTCAGCTCCTCTAGTTTGTTTTGAAATGTCTTAATGGCTTCCTTCACTGGTTGCTCTGTGAAGTGCTTTTCTGGATGCATGCCTAGAAACCGCTGGGGAAAAAAATTGAAAAATATGTCATTATTTTTACAAGGAAAACTGGTACTTTATTCAAGCTCTGAAAAGTGCATTTGCAATGGGACACTTGTTGAGGTATGGAGGTTAAAAATTATTTTGGCTTTAGAAAGCCTATATACTGTTTCATTTTCCCTTTTATTGTTTGTTATCATTATTAGGGGCCAAGCCCCAAAAGGGAGGGCATTGTCCAGAGTTTGTATCTCAATCCCTTTAGCGCAGTCCAATATTTCACTTACACTTTTGCCCTTCTGAACTGTGCGCCGTAGAAACAAAATACTTTTCAAAATACTTACTTTGTTTGTTCATATCTTCAATTTTATTTGTGAAGTAGTGCATAAACTCATCACTGCTATGCTGATATTCAGAATCAGAAGTTGCTGACGATTTATTTTTGGTTAATTTAGCCACTGTGTTATAAATAAAAACCTATAGGGTTGTGCTGGTTTTCTTCTAAGTGATAAAGTTTTTAGGGCTTTCCTTTATATTTCATATACTATCCTTCCATGCTGTACGAAATACCTCTAATTCATGCTAGGTAATTGAGAAAACTCCGGCAGATTATCGAGAAACAAATCTTTGGTAGTTGAAATTATTATTCTACCGTATGTGTAACAAGGAGTTTGATTTGCAGCAGTAGGCCAGTGAAGTTAGCATGATACCAGATAATGATCCAACATGTCTTAGCGGCAAGCCAATAGAGACCTTTCATTTATTTCCCTTCGTTAGTAAAATGTGTTGTCAAGGTTTTGGACAATTTAAAAGGCGATTTTCTCAAAAAATGTTTGCACCCTCAGATTCCAGTTTTTCAAATAGTTATATCTCAGCCAAATATTGTCCTGCCCCAACAAACGAAACATCTCTGATGATTCTGATAATGTATAAATCCATAAATTAAACGTGACCCTGGACAACAAAAGAAGTCATAAGGATTCATAGTTTTTTGCCACTGGCTTGCTCAATGGAAACAGCTGACATTGCTTTTTGGATTTTTTATTCCTGACAGATTTTTCAGTGTCTCTCTAACAATATTGCGATTATCGATACTGGATTGCATGTGTTAATTAAAGTGAAATGTATTATTGTTTTATTACCCCTCAAGTTGTTTCAAACCTCTATAAATGAAAGATATTTGGAAGAATGTCAGCAACTTACAGTTCTGGGGCAACATTGACTACCAAAGCAGGAACATTGACTGTTTCCTTTCCTAAATTCTTCAAAATATACAGCATTTTTTCTACTTTGGTACTTTAACTGTAACCACTGTCACAAAAGTGTAGCAAGAAAACAATCTACAGCAATAAGTTGAATTTTAAATGTATTTGAACCAACATATGAACCAACATAAATGTATTTGAACCAACATACATTTCAAAACAATCTTTGGCCTTTTAACTCATACCTTGATGCTGTGTACCCTCACCTAGTTACAGGTTCATTCTTTTTCACGTGATTTAGACAAGGCTACTGCCATGTCCAATACAATTTCCAACGAATAAACAAATCAGATGTCAAACCTCATTGTTCTGGAACCGAGTGAGGTCCCAAGCTGTCCCTAGAGCATCTCTGGAACAAGCACGGTCAGGCAAAGTATCCATGATATGTTCCAGATTCACTCTGCCCTTCTCATGGGGCGGCGGCATGCGCATGGTGGAAGGACTGTTGGGAATCCAGCCATACCACTCATACTGGAACACATAAGATTCTCTTTTAGACATCATGCAGAATACTGCCCAGCACTTTCTAATGCTTAGATATCATGCAGAATACTGCCCAGCACTTTCTAATGCTTAGATATCATGCAGAATACTGCCCAGCACTTTCTAATGCTCTTGCTAATGATCTTAAAGTGTGTTTTCTCACCTGTCCAAAGTTGACTGCGGCATGCTGTGCTGAAGCTGTGAATATTACCACAGTGAGGTACTTGATTAGCTCCTCACGAGTTTTCAGAGACTGTGGAAACTCTGTAAACAGTGACAATTTGCTTTTATCTGGTGTACAAAATAAGTTGATTTGATGCACACAAATACATGCATATAGAATATACAAGAATAGTCATGCTAGCACAGATGAACATACACTGATATTCTGCTAAAGCTGAACCTGTACTCACTTTTACCCTCGGAGTCCATCATGCCATTTATGGAAACGTCCTTAACAAATTCTTGAATCTCCCGATCTCTTTGAACCGTCTCATTGCTGTCATAGAAGATCTTGATCACTTCGTCAACAAAACTACAGGAAGATCAATAACATGACGCATCAAGAAAGAAAAAAAAACACTTTAGATGCCACATATGTTCATTGGGCACATTTTTACTTTCTCACTAGTAGTACAGAATCTGAACTGTTGTTACCCTTCCACATACCAGTTTATGGCCCCCCAGATCTTCATGCCATCATCTCTGTAGTAGTACTTGGGAGTGTTTTCCATTCCTCGAGCTTTTATGTCCTCAGGGAAACACATGGACTTGTAGGTAAAAGTCTCCATGGTCCTTTTCATCAATTCATCAATCCGAGCAGCACTTATGCTACTAATCTGGATACAGAAAATTGTGAGTCTCATGAGAACGTGGTGCGTAGGAAAAAAGGTGGAAGAGACTTTTTGAACTGGTAAGATGCTTTGTTGTTGAACTGGTAAGATGCTTTATATATGTAATACCGCATATTAAAAGCAGTAAATAAGTCACATTATTGGTGATTCATTGGTAATGAATGTGCAATATTCCCGTTTGTAAAAAATAATTCATTATCGAGTAGTTTAGAAAATAGTTTTGAGGCGAGATGTGGTAATTTATGAAACGGCATTGAATGTGTTTTACAGCATTGAATTGTGTTGAATCCCCTGCAACACATTTATTTTGCACTTTGTGACTTGAATCTGGCTTATTTTGTTTTTATTTTTATCTAACACAAAAGGTAAATTCTGAGCAATTCTTAGCAAATACTGTAAATTTACAATGTTTGTTTTTTTGGTGCATCAATGTTGCGCCCTTGTTAACCACCTGGTGTTGTACCCACATGCACGCACACATGCGCTTGAACTATCAGTCGACTAAAGTCAAGACATGACAATTCTGATTTGACTGTGTAAATCCTTAGTCAAGAGCAGCGCTAATGTTCATTTGTGTCTTTTACAATGTGCAATGGTGGCAAATTAATTTTCCCTAACTGGTATCAGGAAAATTGTCCAAGTCTGGACTGGAATCCAGACCTCTTATTCGTTTCATCTAAATGAAAACATTCAAATAATTCCACAGTTTAAAATGAGCAGTGCGTAAGCATTTAACATTTATATATCATCTCATATTTAACTGTAGCGAAAACCTCTCCCTCATGTTCTCTTCCGCTAAAGATGCATTAAACATCAAATGCAGCGACGTTGTCAGGACTCTGGTCTAATCCTCGCTCAGTCTTTCGTTTTACTCTCTTCTACGTGCGCTCACGCACAGCTGCTACCACTCTATCATTTCGCTCTCTTGCACACCTGTTCTCTCTTTGCTCGCTAATTTCTGACGGTTATAGTTGCTTCCGTCGTTCTGTTCCTTGCCAGTGTGTTTTGCAATTTATGCTGATCGCCTTGCCCTTGTACCGTGGTACGTCTTGTCATTTTGAAGCTATTGTGTACTAACCTTGTCTTCTGTCCAGTGTGTGCTCATCAGAGTTGGTGATCGCTGGTTCGATCTCCTTGGACTGTCCCCTCGTGTTTGACTACTGCCTGCCCTGTGTACGAGTTGCTTCACCCCTATGATAAAGTTCGCCCCTCGGTTGACGATTGCCTGTCCCTCTTCTGAACTGTCATTGCCCCACTGGATTCTGTTCGCGGATCGACTGACCCCAGCCTTCTCGACTACCTCCGTATTTATTATTTCCGAGCTTGGCTCGAGTGTGACCCTCATTTGACTTTGTCCTTAATAAACTTTTATGTTCCACCTGCACTTGGGTCTCTCCCTCTCTCTCAGATCGTGACAAACGTATTATGTACTCTATAAATTAAATTAAGTTATTTAGCAGACGCTTTTATCCAAATCGACTTAATAAATGAGGAACAAGGCAAACATTAGCATGCCGCTAATCTCATTGTACGAATGATCTTACCTTGAAAATGTGGCAACTGATATTGGTCATAATTTACATATCACACCTCTATAAATTCAGGGTGTAGATGCAATCATGAGGCCTAGATTTGGCGACATGGAGAAATGTAATCCAATTTTACCAATTAAGAAGTTAAAGTTTAACCTTAAAAAGCAGAATCAAAGGAAGATCAATTGGAAATAGATCACTGCTGCGGTCAACAGTGTTGGTGTAGTGAACCAAACTTGTATTTTTTATCTGATATTTATGCTTTGAACAATACTTTCAGTGCAAACCATAATAAAATATTTGTACAATTAAAAAGACAAATCTGAATTTGTTTATGTAATATTGATGTGTTAACATAAAAATAAATGTTGACATAAATTACTGATCATTTATATAGAATAATGCAATTATAGAATGTTTCTATGCAAAAAAATATAGTTTCTTATTTCGGTGAAGAGAAAAGGGGTCGGTGGCAGAGAAGACGGATGATTTTTCTATGCAAGATAAAGGTTTAAAATCTAATGCTGCTAATCTTGCATTTCTGGCTGCTTAAATC
This sequence comes from Barbatula barbatula, assembly GCF_947034865.1. Lineage (NCBI taxonomy): Eukaryota > Metazoa > Chordata > Actinopteri > Cypriniformes > Nemacheilidae > Barbatula > Barbatula barbatula. The sequence continues at coordinate 21,110,071 of NC_136780.1, read as the reverse complement.
AAGCACACACAGTTTTATGTTTGCTTTATACATTTTTTCTCTTTCAGATCCATATTTATATGGAAAAATCACATCCGTGGTTAACACAGTGCACCCTTAAATGTACAGTATATCAAGGACACAAATTATGGCTTGCCAGACAAACACATTGTAGATAGTCACATATTTACAGAATTTCTTTGGATCCTAACAAAATGCTGTTTATATGTGAGTCTATCAAATTAGAGGCAAACCTACCCTGCTAAAGACCCCGTCTTTACTGATGAGTTTTTCACGGGCCACTGCATTGATTGCAATTGTGAAACGGACATGAGGTATCAGTAACTGTAAGAAGCAAAACATCTATTTAGCCGTGTGCATTAAATCATTACAAGGCATAACCTCAAACAAAAAAGTGGTCCCCTTTTGAAAGGAAACTTTTGCTGCGTGTCCTTGAGAAAACATTGGGTAATGCGTCTGATATGGCCCGTATGAGTCTAATCACAAAGTTAATCAACTTGACATTGACCGATGACAGCCAGGGATGTCACTACGGCACGTGCAGAGCATGTCATTCACATCTTGTGTTCAGCAAACTGCTTGTCCAACTGCTAAATCGTGTATATAATGGAGCACACACATTTAGCTCCTAAGGGAGCTGAATGGCCGAACTTCAAGGATCTTCATGAATTAAAAGTTTGGTTTTTAGCTCTGTCTGGGTAGAGATATGCTTCAACACTTTAAATTCTATACTGCAGTCTGGGCTTAATTCTTTTGGTTGTAATTAGTTTTTTGAGCTCTTATTTTCCACTGAAACAGAATGATGTTGGTCTTCTTCTCAATTTAAGATTCATTTTGCAGAAGTACCTCTTCCACTTGATAAATGTTATTACATTCCAAAGAAGCAACTACTGCCAGCCGATAAGCAACTCATCCCTTCAACATGGTGGAGTGGGTATTCATTCCCCAATTGCGTGCACAAGGGCAGGGTTTCAAAGCTGTTCTGAAATGACCCCCAGCCCTACACATTAGATGTGGCGGTGTCCTTCAAAAGGCTGAATTTCAAGACTGATGGAGTCACAGGAGCGCGACTGAAGACTGGTAAGGCTGTCCTAATTCGAATTCTGGTTCAAACGCAGCCACAAAATCCGACCTTTCCCGAGGCTGAGAAGCAGGGCCATGCACAGACATTTTTAGGGGCAGTGGCCAAAACAAACTAAAAAGGGCAGTAAGGTAACACGCTCTTAGAAATGCCTTTCTTCTTATTACACTGTGGCACTCAGTAATTGTGTTCATCTATATTTTGTGTTGTATTATGCAACTATTTGAAAACATTTATAGATGCCAGAGCCATTATTGCATTTTCATAATAATGGTGATTTGTTGAAAATACTCTGTTTTTCAACATTATTTGCTGGCCAAAAGTGATATTGATGCATTAACATTGACAAGTCAACAGTCAACATTCTCCCTTGCATTCTGGGCTACTGTTAATATGATCTTAATATTATATTATATTATATCATGTTACAGATTACTGGTTTTAAATAAGATAATAGATTATAGTGGGAAATGTACTGTTCTTGAGAAAAATGGATTCTCCCCCCCTGTGCACAGCCCTGCTGAGAAGGATAGTACGAAAGAATCCCTCACAGATGCCGCTATCCCAAGATTCATTAGGCGCCTGTAACGGCTGAATATTTTTAAAAGAATATACGTTTAAATTGTTTGAAAAATTAAAGTATGTAATCTGCAGAAAACCGTCCCTGTCGATGCTTTAATGTATCATATTCTCTCAAATCATTGAACATTTTCTCTGTGTTCCGCTGCTGTCACCAGCCAACAAGTGCAGTAGGTGAAGTAACTTGGATATTCTCGTTAGGGCTAAACTGTCTTTAAGTCCGCTAGGCAAACTGAAATAAGACTGAGACCTTGTTTTTAGGCGCAGCCTTCGAATTGGGACACAGCTAATCTGTATGTCTCCCTCATCTAACACACCTGATTGAATTCATCAGCAGAGACTGGAAGATTTGAATGGGGTGCGTCCAATTAGGAATCATCATACAAAATGTGGATGGCTGAGGGTCCTCCAGGACCAGTTCTAAAACCCTGCAGCACAAGTTCCCTTTCGTAAAATAACATCTCAGGTTATGCAGTTAAACCATGGTTCCCTGAGGACCTGACGCTGCATCTCTTCGCAATGGTTTATGCATTCCAGTCCACGTCACCATCGTATGAGTGACACAATCTTCACCAATATTTACTTGACTGTGTATGGAAAGACTCTTACCTTGTATACAGGGTGGACAGTAGACAGCTGTCTGTACATGGCTACTTCAAAAACCTCCGATAGCAAATGTGTCTTGAGAAGGTGTGTGACCAGCTGGTGTACATTAAAGTCTGAAGATTTTACCCACATCTTGGCAAGCATCCAATCGTATTCATTGTCATTTGGGAGAAAGATCGGGCTACTTTCCCCTGGTTTTTGACTGAGCTGTTAAAGCCAAGCAGACATTTTGGTAAAACAACAGATACTTCGGAGCAAATTCCCTCACTTTTACTTGGGTAATTAATATTTTCAGTTCACACTGATTCTTTATGGGACACGTACCTGAATGGCAATTGGCACAATTTGTTTGTGTCTGTTGTTGTACAGTAGGCAGATGGGTGCAGTCAAATAGTACTGGGTGTTTTGAAGAGTCTTATTGGCTTCCAATCCATCCAAGATTTCATAATCCGCTATGTAGATGTTTCCTGCCTGTAAACACAGAGATATTTTATTAAGCGCACACAATTGTATAGTTTGAAACAAAGAAGTCTGTAAGCTAAAATCACATCACAACCAGCAAGTCTTGTAAATACACAGAACAGCTGTCAGTTATCAATTCCAAGTTTCTGACCTTTATTTCCTCTTGTAAGGTGAGACCTCTGTTCAGAAAGCCCTTCACCATATCATGTGTGACTGGAAATTTCTCTGGAAGATTCACACACTTCTTGATCATGACAGGATTGCAGCCTTTCAAAAACTGATAGCCAAACATGTCATCCTTATTCCAGTCTTCCACCACTTTCGCTGTCCAATTATCAAAAAAGAAATTTCAGTCAACTGTCAAAGGCTTTTCACTTATGTATGCCCCCAAATTGTTAGTTTCCCACAATCGTTCTAGATAAAGAAACTTTTCAAACCTAGAAGAGGTGTCTTATTGATGTTTCTAACAAATATATTTTTAAAATCTGCTATTTTATCCCAGGACTGAAAATAACTTCTAAACGCGTCAATTTTGTCTGCCACCAGCCTGAAATAGAATATATGATTTTAGACATTTATAGACAACTTTGTAAAATCGAGAGAAAAAAAACCAATATAAAAACAAGTACTGTGGTCATGACACATTTGGTCAAACTTACACTTTAATGTAATTCCACATAAAGTCTGATGATTTTTCTTCATCAAACCGAACGTCTAAAGGCAGTTCATTCAATTTGGCATCTAGGTTCCTAGGAAAGCCTTCGCGGCTCAGTCTCCATCTTGAACAAGAAAAATGACATCATTTACTTGTACAATTACACCAAGAATTATCACAAGGTAAAGCATTATTTATTTATTTGGTTCTTTTTATGTAAAGGCCAGATTAATTTATAAATGAGTAAATAAGCCGTTTGTTGGACGCTTTTTTTAGGGGAAATTATATCTGAGAATTGGCATGTACAAAGGAAACTTCCATTTGGCATGAAAGGCTTGTCCAAATTTATACTATGAAAGGGGAAATATTTTAAAGGGAAATGCACGTATTTGCAGTAGTACTTTCCTCCAAACTTGAGAGAAGATCTTTCTTGACATGCATGTTCAGTCATTCCTACAATAGAATACTAGAATCCTTAAGATTTTATCAAGTAATTCCACACCATAGACTGAATATGATGAATATTCTATCTCCACTAAAACTAAAAATCAAGTTGTTTACCCATTTTTGGTACGTCTCCATTTAATGAATCTCAACAAAGTGTGATGAAAGCAAACATAAAAATATAAAAAGTGGTATTCAGCACTACGTTGAATGATGACGAAAAATTGGGAAATGGCTCTGCATGATTACATATAAAGAATGTTACTTCAAATCTGATTGGCGCTAGGCACTCAGTAGTTCTGACGAATTTTGTCTTATCTGGTCGGCTTAATATTTAAAATGTACATTTCATTACAGGTGGGGACAGACAAGTTGTGTCTTTCATGTTTGGGACTGGAGCATGCAAGGGCAGCTAGTGGGAGCTGCTAATGTGCACTGAGAAAAGTTGCCTTTCTGAAGGCATACCTCCTGCCTGGCACTATTTGATAATGAAGGCCTGGTTTGCATTTCTGGAGCCGTGTTTGCGGAGGCACCACGTTGTCTTATAGTGTTCACACCAAACGCGGTAAATCGCGCTATTCACGTGTAGTTGCACGCTTGAACATTTTGAGTTTACTCGCATCATTTGTGTGTGAAATTCCCTTCATTATAGAGCAAATTCACATCATGGGAGGGGCTTCTACCAGGCGGCTCCAGTCTTGTTGCGAAACGGCTGACATGGATTTTGTTGAGAGGGTAGCTGTGCATTATGTCCTACGGAAGGCTGAAGAACTACGTTGATTCGTTCGGTGCCGTGTTTGGGTCCATCAGATCTCTCGGAGACTCAGTCCTTCATTGTTGTTTCGGATTTCTGCCTCCGCGCACTATGTCATAATCACGGCCCTACTAGTGCAAGCTTCTGATTGGTTAGCGCGGTGCGAATTTTCGCCAAAGTTCTGATTTTTAACTCTGATTCCAATACTTGAACACTCCAGCTTTGAGGATGTTCTAAAACCAAGCTAGAAGAGTGCTTCCTGTCAAAGACAGTAAAATCACAATCATGTCAGGGTCTTCCTTTCTTTCCCACTGAGGTGTCTAGTTCATGGGAAAAGATGTTCTCCTCAAGTATCTAATCTTGGGGGTTGAGGTACCCCTTTCAACAGAAATGGACAAGACAGACCTACACTGCAAAATATGACTTTCATACTTAGTATTTTTGTCATGTTTCCCTGTCCACATCAGGAAAACGTTTTTCTTTTAGACATGAGAAAATGACCTTAGAAAATAAGCCTTGTTTTTAGACAAAAGATATGAAAATTCTGTGAATTTGTTGCTTAAAACAAGCAAGAAAAATCTGCCCAATCTCTCCCCTCAGAGTTGAGAAATGCAGCCTCTTTTAGTGTTTTTAAGTCTTCACTGAAAACATTTTTTTTTTGGGCTACAATATCAGTTCATTTGTAGTTTTTAAATAGCTTTTGAGAAATGACTGCATTGGCATTGTTGTGCATTTTATTTTTGTTGCATTTTTGTGTAAAGCACCTAAGCACTTTAGAAAATAAAATGTATTATTATAAAGAATATACACTACAACGCTACCAATAAAAAACATTATTAATAAAACATTGATAATAAATCTGCATATTAGAATAAACTGTGTCTATAGAGAGAAAAAAAGAAAAGCTACAGTAAACAAATATCGTTTCATCAAACCTGAATATTTTCTTCCTAGATTCAAGTTCTTCTTGCCTTTGCTTTATAAAAATGTCGGTGTCATCCTGAGGCAATCGAGCTAAGTGAACAACAATGAAATACATAAAACAAACACAAAACAACAACAACAATAATAATGCTTTATTAACAACTAGATAATGAACAAAGTGAGTCTGTACATACCACTGCCCTCTCTGATCTTCACTTTCTCTTTGTCTAACCAGGAATAACATGGGAACTCTAAGGACTTTCCAGAGGGAGTTTTCACTTGGATATGACTACAATACCAGGGAGCATCGTCCTTTTCAATGTTCACCTGCACAATGTCTCCAAGGTACTTCTCTACATCGATGTCAATGGGGATATCCTGTGAAAAAAAAAACATAATTTATTAAATATACAGTATCATGTATGGGAAATAAACAAACATCTCTCAGACAGGCATTGATAAAGAGGGATTAACTAATGTTACTCAATGTGCCACAACGACATTATTGCGATAGCTGCTGCTGATCTTTCCATTATAATATGGATTATATACTCACACTGTGTGACACTAAGCAGCTGGATGAATCAAAAACGTGCGAACCTCTGTCTCTCTCCTATGAAATGTTATTCATTGAGAAAAGGTTAAGAAACCATTTTTTTCAACATTATTAGCTTTTTTTGGCTCCTAGTAGTGAAACAATATTACATTTGTGGATACTACAAATGTCATTACTAAGCTAATGATATTACAATAAAAATGTTGGCTGATATGTCATTTTAATACTTTGGTAAATTAAGGGTATTTTCCTGCAGAGCGCGGCTCATTACAAACGAGTGAACTTCTGACTTGCCTACATTTTTATCTCAATTGATTAAAATATAAATTAAAACTAAACACCATTTTACATTTAGTCATTTTTTTCTAACCAAAAGGCTGATTGCAAAAATTACTTTGAAAACACGTTCACTAGTTCATTTCTCATATAATTATTCTTAAAATATGAACATTATTGTGTGGTTATTCGAAAATACAGGAAAGGCCTAAAAAACATCTAGTTCCGCCTACTTTTCATCACTAATAGAAGAAAACCAGCAAAACCCTAGATTTTTATTTAAAGGGGAGATCGGTAGCAAGATACGGGGGTTTTCTGTGTCTTTGGTGTGTTATGAGCTGCACATGCATACATTAGACACGTAAAAATTTAAAAGATACATTCTATCTAAAAGCAAATGCTCACCCAGACCTGCCTGAAACAATGTCTCATTTTCTCGTTTAGCTTCCCTTCTGTGTTTCATTCCCGACACCTCTCCCTTGTTTATTATCATTTGTTAGTCTCCCTATTTCATACCCTTGTTTTTGCTGTCCTGTGCCACTTTGTCTTGCCTCGTGCGAGACCCTGTGGATTACTCCCGGCATTGGACGTATTATACCCTGTTTTGTTGCTGTGTTTATTTAGTTTGGTCCCAGTCGTGTGAAGTTTTATTTAGTACCTTGTTCTCTTGTTCGTTACCCCATTGTGGGCTTTTGCTTTGTGTTTTTCATTAAAGCCTTTGTTGTCTCACCACTGTCTCTTGGGTTCTTCCCTCCCTTCCCCCCCTCCCTCCCATGACATATATATACATATATACGTATAGTAGTGCTGGGCAACAATTAAATTTTGTAATCACGATTAATCGCATGACTTTTCTGCGATTAACTATATCATGCGTCAAATTCAATAATTAATTCAAAAGTAGTGTATTGTGCACTTTTTTATTTTAAAAGTACTGCTATAATGAATAAAAGTGCAATAATACTTGATTTGCAAACACTTTAAAGGAAATACTGTTGTAAAAAAGCACATTGTGTTAAATGTTTAAGTTGAGATTTACAATACATATTTTATTTTGATCAAATTAATTATAAAACCAAAGCTTTCTGCCACTGCCAGGGCTTTAATGTTCTGCCTAGTTCTTTATAAAAATAAGTTATAATGATTATTGATGTTATTGCTAATATATAAACTCTTTCGACACAAAGTTTAAGGTGTACTGTATTAAAAGTGTATATAAAGCAAATCTTCAAATTGCATGCTACGTTTTTTTTATCTTGACCGTTCATATAAGAAGAACACAATTCCTTTTATATGAGTGAGTGTTTTGAGCCCATCTTTTGTTGTATGATGAACTTTATAAACAGGGATCTTTATTATGCTGCTGCCCCTTTAAGAGCGCTCATTACAGATACATGGATCTAATATACTGTGATGTGTCTTGTTTCCCAGCTTTGATTTCGGACACTGACGTATAAAGCCTGCGTCTGACAGTACCAGCGCAGACGTTCATCATAAACATAACGATTAGCTTACATTACACCTGTGTGACTTTGTGGATTGTTTTATAAAATACTCTAATTTTCACTTTATTTTCCACGTTTAGAGTATTAGTTTAGGATTCGTGGCATTACCGTTATGTCACGAATAATATAAACAGTGATGAATAAACAGATAAATTAATCCGTGAATAAATGAATGAAACAACAGAAAAAAATCAAATAACAACAAATGATTATGTTCTCACCCTCGCATTAGTGATCAGTGTGACTCGTCATGGTGTATAGCAGGGGAAAAGCCAAAGACCCCCAAATAAGATGAACCTATTGTTAGAGACCCTTTTCTAAAATACGTAACCATCTATACAATTTTATAGATCAAAAAATCAAACATCCCTGCCAAAGTCGAGTTATTACAGCAATAAAAATGTGATAAAAAAAGAACAAATGAAGAAAGAAGAACACAGTATCTGCTTTTAAACAAAACAAACTATGCTGTGAAAATGAAAATGATAAAAAACGCTGGCTGGCAACTTTTTGGCTGGCGGGGAAAGAGTACATAATAATAATTTTCAATTCAAATGTATTTTTGCTGAAGCAGCTTTCACTTTGAGTGTGAAAAAGAAAATATAGTGAGAAAAAGTCACTAGTCAGATACAAATACTATATACACTATGCAGGGAGCCAAAAACGGCCTAAAATATGCTTCCGTCACTCCTTTTCTGAAGAAAGTCCAATTAAAATCTCCCGTTTATTTTAAGAATCTCAAATATGCTTGTAGTCTCTCAATTTCAGTCTTTTCCGAGTTCAAATTCATTTTACGAAACTTTTCAGTCGGGTTATAGAAAATTATATTGTACAGAATCTGCGTTTTTGAAAGTCACAAATGATATTTTGCTGTCTGCTGATAATGAGAATGTTGCATCTTTGGTCCTTCTAGATCTCAGCACAGCATTCGATAAGGTTGATCATAACCTTTTAATTTTTCGTTTGGAAAGTTATGTTGGCATTCAGGGTACCGTGTTAACATGGATTTGGTCCTATTGATCTTATAGTAATTTCTCTGTTTGTTCTTCAGTAGCACACCTGTCTTCTGGTGTTCCACAGGCATCAATCCTAGCTCCCACAGTTTTCTCCTTATACAGCACATGCCGCCACTGAGATCTTTGTTTTCCAGACATGGAGTGTCTTTTAATTTATATGCTGACGACACCCAGTTGTACTTTCCACTTAAACGCAAAGATTTGAGTTCTATTGAGGCGTTTTAACATGCTTACAGGATCTGAAATGATGGCTTTCGCAGAATATTTTGGCCTTAAATGAGAAAAATTACTGAAGTTGTATCGTTTGGACCAATTGATTTTTTAATGGAAGCATATTGGTATTGGCTATGACGCTGTATCAGGGAGGGGGGCGTGGCCAGCTCAAAATGCATTTTCAAGTCCACATTGAATATTTCAACACTCAACGGGCTGTGTGTAAATGAAAATGCAATATTTATTGTTTATGCATTTAGGGAAAATAACATTTGAATGATCATTTCCTACAGTTTTGCCTGACCATCTTAGATGTAATAAATCATGGGAAGGTTTTTTAATTTTGCAACTTAGAGCATTAAATGATCTATTAAAACTGATGTAGAAACCTACATACTGAATGTTCATTTTCATTTTGCACCTAATGTTCCACATCTGTTATTTGAAATGTATAAATACATAATTGCATTGTCATTTTACACACTGCATTGCCATTTTGGTTATTGTATGTTAAATAGAAAACTGCTACCAATATGCTTCCAAAATTTTTATGATGTGGTGATCTCAGATCAAGTTCTCATGTTACTCTGTGTGTGTGAAAAACTCAGGACTTCAGTTCGATAAACAGAGTCATTCTGTTGTTAAATGGTCGCCTTGCTTAAGTTAAAATGTTTCTATTTTGAAACCGTTATTCTTGCATTCACCACCACACGTCTTGACTACTGTAATTCACTTTCTTACAGAGTTAATAGTACCAAAACAGAAAGGTAACCTGGAGCTCAACCATGTAAAGAGTTATAAAAAAAGACTAAGATTTCAACTCTATTCTAAATGTAACCGGTAATGCGATCACATTTCTTACTATTGGTCAGCAGCCTAGCAGCTGAGATTAAACATGTTGAAGACGCCCAATGGGTGAACTACCTCACAACCCTACTTGGTCTCTTAGGTCTGGGGATCTTGGATTACTCTCGGTGTGCAGGACTAAGCTAAAACATAGAGTGTACAGAGCCTTTGCTAGGGTAGGCCCTAAACTACGTGTTCGAGCGACGTGTGGTCCGGAGAGGAGCGTGTTTAGGGTGGGGTTATAGACATTCTACTGGCCTCTCTATTGAGATGCAGTTCTCTGCTGTCTAATTTACTGTAAACAGTATAGGTGCACAAACAAAACAAGATCAGACAAAACCATATTTATATATTGTATTTAAAAAAAATTCTTACCTTTTCAAATCCTTCGCTTATCACATAGGTTGTCTTACTGCGCTGATTGTTGGAGTCCACCAGTGTCAGGCAAAAATCCTTCACATTTTTACCATCAGTAGACACCAACACCTTGTACTGCTCTGGGACTGAAAGAAAACGTATACAATACGATATGATGATTATTCTTCTAGCACATTTTAAAAACTACACAAAGTGTATAAACGAACACAATAATAAAGACACGTAACATATCATAATCACAAGCAGATAAAACAAAAACAAAAATTCAAAAACATTTCACGGCCTGCTTGAAAACACACGGTTGAGGATCCAAATGCAATTTTATGCAAGATCGATGCGATCCAGGGGTGGGGTGGCGCAAGGCAATGTACTCAGACAGAGACCGCTCAGTATGACACAATCTGAGCAGGGTTTAAACAGACACAGATGTATGTAATCATGATAATGAGCCCAGACAATTGTCTATGGGAAATGTAATGAAAACAGATTTTCCAGAGGGCTGTTTCATAAAAGTCGCTTAAGAGTCCAAAACTAAAAACTTAAATGACCCAAGACTTAAATGAACCGAACTAATCTGAACTAATCTTAAATGGGTTTCATAGAGTTGAACTAGTTCTGTCATGGGGTTTAGGGTTTAGCATGGAAGTGTACTTGACATATAAATGTATTTGGTCTTGGCGGAATAGATCTGCTGCGGTAGAGCAAGTACAGAGACTTGTTACTGCAAATACATCCACAACATGCTGCTGTGAGCATGTAAGGAATGCTGCTCTTGTCAAATGTCAAAAGTTTATCTTTGCATGGAACATTTAATTACATCAATTAAATTAGTTAAACCAGTTCGATTTTTCTAGACTAAATATAATATAGATTTTGTCGACTAAAACTAAAATGATGGTTTAACTGAACCTTCTTTACTGCAGCTTTGCCTTTGAATGTTAAAAATCTTTATTGAGTTACGGAAATTGTTACATTTTTTGAAAATAATTAGGGTTTCGAGCACGAAGTGCTGAAAACCTATTGTTTTTGTAAGGATTTTTAGAGTTCGAGCGCGAAGAGCTAGAAACCTATTGTATTTGTTGGTTTTATTAGGGTTCGAGCCCTATTTTATTTGAGGGTTTTATTATTTTATGCAAAAAAATAAAAAATGAACTAGTCTCTGGATTTTTGCCGGATCGGAACCAAACCAACGCTGATGAATTCTGTGGAGTATGAATGTAAATAATTATCGAAAAAAAGTTGAAATTTCGATCCGTGGTGGCTGGGGGGCGACAAAACGTCTGAACTGGAAGGGGCATATTTGATTAAAATGGTTATAACTCGTGAACCGTTTGAGCTATCTTCATGAGGCTTGGACCATATGTTTATACTCTCAGTCCGAGGTCACAGTATAAAAAAGTCGGCGTTTGGCCTCTAGGTGGCGCTATAATATACATTTTCTCGAAAAGGGCAATAACTACCCAAGAGTTTGCCCGATCGACTAATTTCTTGGTATGGTGTGTCTTTGTGTCATGTACCATGATTCTAGAAAAGGACATTGGCGTATCTAAAAAAACATGGCCGCCATCGGCCAATGAAGTTTGAGCAATCCTTAGACCGACTTAACGGAGGCCGATCGAAACGACACTCGCTGGGCTTGTTCGACTCATGGTCAAGAAGGTCTGTAAGAAATATGAACTCATTCGGCCACTGGGGCGAAATAACGTTTTTGGAGTGCATAAACAATTGAAACCTATTGTATTTGTAGGTTTTATTATTATTTTTCCGCCGTATTCGCCGTAAAACTGATCGTGCAGCCCAAACCGTAAGGCCGACAGAGCTGAGACTCGGTCAGATGGTAGTAGTCTTGATGGCTACTCAGATACATGGACCCAGCCAAATCGGCCCATAGGTGGCACTACAGCGAGGAAAAGCGCGTTTGCACCCTTTACTCCTAAACCGTTTGGCGCACACCCAAGTGTTTTATAATATTGTAATCATTGGCTCAAAACTTAAAAAACGTATATCTCCGATTTCATTTCCGGTATGCAAATGTTTTCGCTAATTTGCATTTTATAAAAAAAAAATGAAGTAGTCACTGGATTTTTGCCCGATCGGAACCAAACCAACGCTGATAAATTCTGTGGGGTGTGAATGTAAATAATTATCGACAAAAAAAGTTGAAATTTAGATTCACCGTTGCTAGGGGGCGCCAAAACGTCTGAACCGGAAGTGGCACATTTGACTAAAATGGCCATAACTCGTGAACCGTTTGAGATATCTTCACGGGATTGGATCATATCTGTAGACTCTCAGTTCAGGGTCACAGAAAAAAGGAATTGGCGTTTGGCCACTAGGTGGCGCTATAATATACATGAACTCGAAAAGGGCTATAACTACCCAACCGTTTGCCCGATCGACTTATTATTTGGTATGGTGTGTCTTTGTTTCATGTACCATGACAGTCTAAAAGGACAGTGGCGTATCTACAGAAACATGGCGGTCATCGGCCAATGAAGTTTGAGCACTCATTAGACAGAGTTAACGGAACTCGATCGAAACGACACTTGCTGGGCTTGTTCGACTCATGGTCCTGAAGGTCTGTAAGAAATATGAACTCATTCGGCCACCGGGGGGCGAAGTAACGTTTTTGGAGTGCATAAACAATTGTATATCACGTGAAATTTGACATATACTCAAACTATTTACATCATATGATAGCTCTTCACATTCTGAACAACTTTGTCTCTGGACACGCTTCTGTCGATCAAACGGTTCGTGAGTTATCGCTGATGATGTCAAAAACCTACTTTCGCGAACTTGTCCTAGGTTTTTCGACCGATCGAATCCAAACCAATGCAAATGACTTCTGTGGAGTGTGAATGTAAATAATTATCAAAAAAAGTTGAAATTTCCTTTCACGGTCGCTTAGGGGCGTAAACATTTTAAATCGGCGGAGCCTATTACATTAAAATGCCCATAACTCGAGCACTATTAGAGATATCATCATAGGGCTTGGAACATATGTGAAGACTGTCACTCCGAGATGACTTACAAAATATCGCGGCGTTTGGACACTAGGTGGCGCTATAATAGTAAAAATGGCAAAATTGACACATCTTTGGTTGCCTTAACAATTGTGTAACTAGTGACATTTGACATTTACACAAACTATCAATATCATATGAAAGTTCTCATAATTCCAAACAAATTTGGCTCTTGAACCATTGATGTCGATCAAACAGTTTGTGAGTTATCTGTGATGATGTTAAGAACCTACTTTTGCGAACTTGTCCTAGGTTTTTCAAGCGATTTTAAAATTTCCACCACCATACAAGTCTCTGGACTCTCTAGATCATAACTATCAAAAACAAGTTCAACTTTTTCATTTGCGTGACCATTACAGGGTTCTTTATTATATTCAAGTGAACAGTTTACCTGAACAGTTTACCTGAAAGCTCGCTACTCCTTAACAAATAATCCAATTGACTTGCCATTAAGTACAATCATACATCTTATTACACTTAACACGCATGCTAAATATGATGGTGATCGGACAAGGGATACGTTTCCTGTCTCACAGGAACACAGTGTTAGACATATAATGCACTATACATTAAACGTTGCTCCATATTTACACATCTATAAATATAGAACATGTCTGGCTGGTTGTAAGATCCTGTTTTGCTAAACTTAACACACACCTTTATTATGTACACCAGTTTAATTGCATGTAAACCCAAATAGCTACTCAGCAGTCACATGGCAGCAACTCAATGCATTTAGGCATTTAGACGGGGTCATTTCTTCAATGGATGTGACCAAATGAACCTGAAAAGCTGATTCCCCTCAAGTGTACTTTATGTGCATATGTGTGTACTCATGCGTAGTGTCTATGAACCTTTGCTGACCGTATCTATGATTTTTCAGGCGTTGGGAGTATCGTCCACTTGGGTGTTTTAGGATGAGAGTCCTCGGCCTACTTGATGAAGGCAAAGATGCTTTAGATGCCTTAAAGTGCTCGAACCCGCTAAATGCTGCTTGCAGCTTTAATTATTCTTCTTATTAGGGTTTCGAGCACGAAGTGCTGAAAACCTATTGTTTTTGTAGTGATTTTTATTCTTCTTCTTCTTATTAGGGTTTCGAGCACGAAGTGCTGAAAACCTATTGTTTTTGTAAGGATTTTTATTCTTCTTATTATTATTATTATTATTTTTCCACCATAAAACGCATCGGCCAGCCCAAACCGTAAGTCGTAGAAACTCGAGACTTTGTCAATTGGTTGTATCTGTGCAGGTTACTCAGATACAGTGACCCAGCCAAATCGGCCCATAGGTGGCGCTATAGCGATGGCCAATGCGTTTGGGCTCATTGCTCGTAAACCGGATGTCGCACAGCAAAGTTTTGGTGTCATTGGAATCCTTGGCTCCAAACTTAAAAAATGTCTATCTCCGATGTCATTTAGCTAATTTGCATTTTATAAAAAAACTAGTCCCTGGATTTTTGCCCGATCGGAACCAAACCAACGCTGATGAATTCTGTGGAGTGTGAATATGAATAATCATAAAAAGAAGTTGAAATTTCGATTCAGGGTCGCTAGGGGGCATCAAAACATCAAAACCGGAAGTAGCCAGTTTCACTAAAATGACCATAACTCGTGAACCGTTTGAGCTATCTTCACGGGGCTTAGACCGTAGATGTAGACCCTCAGTCCGGGGTCACAATAAAAAAGACTCTGTTTTTGGCCACTAGGTGGCGCTATAATAGCAAAGAACACGAAAAAGGGCTATAACTACGCAACCGTTTGCCCGATCGACTTATTATTTGGTATGGTGTGTCTTTGTGTCATGCACCGTGACTGTATAAAAGGACTTTGGCGTTCCTCAAAAAACATGGCCGCCATCGGCCAATGAATTTTGAGCACTCATTAGACAGGGTTAACAGAGGCCGATCAAAATGATACTCGCTGGGCTTGTTCGACTCATGGCCCTGAAAGTCTATAAGAAATATGAACTCATTTGGCCACTGGGGGCGAAATAACGTTTTTGGAGTGCTTAAACAATTGTGTATCACGTGACATACATCTACAGGCTCTGATACGCTTTGAAAATAAACGTCTCGGCCTAGGAACTTCAGACTTCTTGTGTTTGAAAGCACCTTCGCTTCAATTTAAAAGCCAACAACAATGAAAATCTGATACTCATTAACGAATTGTCCAAATAATTTGACATGCTTGTAGAATATGTGCATGTTTCTGTAATCATGCAAAGTTTCTATGAGTTCATACCTGTAATTTTTCTGTGTGTGTGTGTGTGTGTGTGTGTTGGACTTTGATCCTTCATGCCTGTGTTGAAGTGTGACCCCCTAACCTGTTCATGAATGCATGACTGCTTTAAACCTCGAAACCCGCTTAAAGGCTGCTTGCAGCTTTAATTTTATTTGAATTTCAGTTTAGGGTAAGGGAGCACAGGGAGTAAGTTACCCTAAAGGCACACTGTAGGATCTTAGCCAAAATTCGGCCGTCTCAGAAATTTTGAAAATCTTTAACAATTTCTTAAATCCTAGGCCAATATCTGTAGTCTTTCATCGCTAGTTTGACATGATCGCCGATAGCCGATTAATGATCACTGCGATCAAATTTGTCCCCCAATAAAGTTTTGGCAGATTGAGAAATGTTTAGCTACTAGGACGATCGCGTAATCCGTAACCAATACAGCGGCAATGACAACAATGAGAAAAAACACACAGAGAGAAAAGAGCGAGGTGGACTGTACAACTAGACTATTTGTTCAACGTGTCATCACCACTGTTTCATGACAGAGGGAAAAATTTTTTTGAGCGTGGTATGCGCTTCACCGTCACCGTCTGATGACAAACTTCTTCTGCGGGTTTATTAGCGTTTGATAAACGAGGAATTTGTGTATAACTGCCAACACCCGGTATACCGGACGATCTTCTTGCATGTGTCGTACAGTCTGTCATAAATTACAGGTTAGATCGCAGAGTGTGACATGACTTTAACTGGGATCATGTCCGTATAGTACGACAAGCAACGATCTTAGATAACTATATAAAATGGCACAGTGAGCGGCCGCCTTAAGCTGCAAAGTTACAAAGGCTGATGCATCTGATCTGTACCGTGTAAGTTTATATGCCCCTTAAGCCTTGTTTATTTTTGTTAATAATGCAATTTGAAGCACAGAGCAACGAGATTCACGCGACGAAAGTGCAAGGGACAGTTTTTCAAACCTGGGAGACAAATTCAAGCAGGCTTCGCTCAGCATTTTGATACTGATTAAAGACATCATTTATCTGAAACAGCTGAAAATCTTCATAGTAACATAATAAAAAATACAGCTGACTGACACAATAAAATAACATAATTTTAAATAGTTTTTTTACATTTTTTATCGAGTTCTCATTTTGGAACCAAATTCTTCATAACTGAAATAAAGTCTTTCAGTCTACAAAATTTAATGTCATTAAATCAATGAATTAAATCAACATGAAATTTTGTGTTTAGACCTCCAAAATGTTTATGAATTTTAAAGTCTTGTCACTTTACAGCAGAAACGGGTCCAAAGTCAATATGTTCAATGAAGGTGACTTTAATTTCTTAATGTTTCATGTGAAATAAACAGTTTATGTAGAAACGGACATAAAGATGTTAAACTCGAAGAAAAATGTATAATGAAATTTGTTGAAAAAATAAAAATGTTGGTCCCCTGTGTGATCTGTTTGACATCATGGTTACTTTCACTACAGACTTTAGAGGTTTAAACTCAAACTTTTATGTTGATTCAATGCACTGAATATTTTCTTTTGAATTAATTATATTATGAACATTAAACAACTTTATAACATTCATATTTTAATACAACCAACTAAACATTTTAGTGCAACAATAAATAACATTAAACTTTTTTGACCTCAAACAAGAGGTTATTTTGATGGCAAGAGCTGATGTTTTATGAACATTTTCATTACATTATATGATACGGAGTGTGAAATTTAGTTATTAAATGTGAAATCTTTACATCATTTCACTCAGAAATTGTCACAAAATGGTTTTGGACAGAACCCAGATGCAGGCAGACGAAGGTATAACAAAAAACTTTATTAAATCAAACACCCGAATGGGGAAAAACAAGCACAAGAAACACTAGCAAAACAGACACTTCCCACGAGGGGGACAAAACAAAGTCTCTAGAAAAGTGGAAAATAATAAATTCACAAACTGTAACAGGAACCAGGGGGATAATACCATGCACGAAAGACATCAGTGTTGGGCACAAACATAGACATTGATATAGACAATGCACCGACACTGAACAGAGGGAAACTAAGACTATATAAAGGGAGACACTAACGAGGAGTGATTACATGGGGAGAGTGGTGACATCTGATGGGAATAAAACCCTAACGAGGTGAATTACAAAACAGACGATGGGAATGAAACCCTAATGAAATTACAGGAGATAGGAGGGTGGGGCTGAGAGACATAACAGGAAGACACGTGGCATTAAGTAACAACATAAAGCCACATGTCTCCACACATAACACAACAGAAACCCGAAAGACGTGGCAATGTCACGACTCTGCCCAGGGAGCTTGAAAGCTGGAGACAGGAAGGACAGAGTCCTAACAGAAATAACATGAACTCTATAGCATTGTGATTTCAGCCCTGCCAGTATTCACGTAAAGTTCAGCCCTGTTGTCTCTACTTAATATCTGTGGTGTAGATGTGTTTGTGTGCTCTTGTAATTTAATGCATCCTTCATCTGGAAAAAATGGTGTCCTGTTTAACAATGCTCATGTTAAGGATATTTATTGGCATGACCGTATATATTAGTTTGACACTGAACTTGTGTGCAAATAGCGTGAAATAGTGAGTTTGTTGAACAAATTGACTTTGGTCCCCTGTTAGACGGTGATGTATGATCTGTTTGACAGCGTTGTCATTTCTTACCTTCACTTAAGATTTTAGAGTTTTAAACTATAACTTAATGGCCTGGTTTCACAGACAAGGCTTTATAACATTGCTATTTCAATACACCTAACCAGTAGCGGTTTTAGGCACGGGCGAACCGAGCAGTCGCCCGGGGCGGCAATTTTTTCATGTCACATGGGGGGGCGGCACCGGCACGAGCAGTGAAAAAATAAAACTGGGCCGTCACGAAGCGGTTTTCTATTATCTATCATTCATTCATCATGTGGTGAATTGGCAAATTGGCGCCCCTGCATGCTGAAAAGATAAAGGTATGCAACTATAATGTTCTCTCTGTGGTATGATTACTGTATCCATCTGAAGGGCTAATGTTAATTGTAGGTTTAATAACTCTTACGTATGCTCAAAGGTGTTCTCGCCCGGGTTGCAATTCAATGTAGAACCGCCACTGCACCTAACTCAACATTTTAGTGCAACAATTAGAAATATGTAATGTAGGGCGATGTAACAATATTTAATGCTTGGTCAGTTTGAAAAATGAACCTTAAGCTTCTCTGGGACAAGCCAGTCAAACAATTGAGACGTGTGAACGGCGTGTGTTAATCTGCTATTACAGTTCCTGCTCCAGCCTACAGGGGCGCTGCTGAGAATGACCTTAAACACACACATACACCTAAAAGGCCCCACGTGGCTTAAATTAAAAATATTCACCAGCCTGTTTTCACTTGATTTTTGCATGATTTAAAGCATGACCGGTCATTTATTTAGCATAGGCCTATTTGCATTCATAAAAAGCACTTTGAATTACCAGTGTGTATGAAATACGCGGTCCGGTCAACCACATCTCTCACAACCTTCAAAAAATTACTTAAAACCCAGCTCTTCTGTGAATACTTGACGTACACTAACCCACTCTCTTCTCTCAACAGGTATTGGTCTAGCTTTTAATGAAACTAGTAACTTTGTATTAGCACCTATCGTACTATTGCTCTTTTATGACATATCGCTTATTGCTCCGCGAACTCTTAGTAAGTCGGTTTGGATAAAAGCGTCTGCTAAATGACTAAATGTAAATATTACAAATATTTTATTACTTTAAAATGAGCCTGTTGTTGTTAATTCCCAGCAGTGAAGTATTACAACTAGGGCTGCAACAACGAATCGATAAAAATCGATTATTAAAAATGTTGGCAACGAATTTCATTATCGATTCGTTGTATCGCGCGACTATAACGCGCGCCACATGTTTGAGTGGCGTGAGCGTGGCGTTTCTGTTGCGTGTCAGCTCTGTGGCGGCTGCGTCGTGTTTTCTGTATCTTTGCACACCAGCACCGTGCCTGACGCGGCGCTGGCGCGCTGCTGCTGCTAAAGGTGACATAGAGGGAGGCCGCCGACAGACAAGGGTCTTGTATTCACGACAAGTTTAAACTTTTTTCACATAACCTACACCTTCCAAAATCCGAAAAATGAGTAAGTAGGCTGTCTGTTTATTTAAATAACATTTCCAAATGTTTTGTAGCTTTATTACCTGATGTTGGACCGTCACTCAGATGACACACTAGACTACGTTGTTATTGTAGTGTGTCATATTTTTTTCCATTTTTAATCACATTGTTAAGAGCATAAAAAACAAAAATAATTCAGTCACCAATACATTTTGGGGTTTAATACGAACCACAATTGGTATTAAGATGATTCTCAGATATGTTATTAAAGATGTAACGTAATCAATTTATGCACGAGTTTACTTTATGCAATATGTGTATAAGATGGACATAAATTAATATTCCCATTCAATGCAATGTATCTTTTCATTGGATATAGCCTAAGCATTTTCTTGGAGGAAGATTTTATGGAAAAAAGTAGTTAATTGGAGTATTCATTTGCAACATTTTAGTAATAGTATCTCATACTTAATAGGAATATTAATGTATAATTTATTTCAATATTCACTTGTTGTTTCTCCAAAAATGCATTTTAAACATGATTTAAGTCCTGATGTTTTCTACAGTGGACATGTAAACCCCGTAACGTGTGGATGTTGGTTTAATGAAATTCAATTTGAAAATACGTTCAAATAAATGATGATTAGCTTTCAAACATCAAAATGGCATTCATTAATATGTATTCGTGTACAAAATTACATATAAACATCTTTTCCTATTCTATTTTGCCTGGAAACGCTTCCAACACGCTTGCGTGTCTCGTGAAAAATAGGCGTCGATTCAATTCCTAGCATGCGCGCGTTTTCCGTGCGGCTCGTCTCACGCAGGCAGTGTGCAAGCTCTAACCTGTTAACATGGGAGCCGATTTAAAAACGGTCACGCCAGGCTTCTGAGACGCTCACGCCACGCATCTAGTGTGTCACAGGACTAAAAAAAGTTGATCGCGCCGCGCAGCATAGCGGAGAACAAATAAATTAAAAAAGCAGAGCGGAGCGGAGGTAGAGGAAAGACCATCAGAGAGACCCGAAAAAATTCCAGAAAAAAACATCAAACCATGAGAGGCTTCTTGATGGGAAATGCATCATGTAAACCACAGCAAGCTGTAATAATAATATAATAAGTAATAATAAAGCTTTTGAAATATGTTTTGCAATGTCAGTTCTATTTTTCAAGAAAGGGTTGAAAATGAATGCTTTTAAAAATTTGTATCCGATTCATCGATTAATCGAACAAATAATCGACAGATTAATCGATTATTCAAATAATCGTTAGTTGCAGCTCTAATTACAACACGCTCACGTAACAGATAAGTGAACAGTGTCCCAATGTGAAGTGAGCCAGGCTCTTAACCAGTGCCTACACCTGTGTCCAACATATACTGATTCACAAAATACTTTTCTGGAGCTAGAGAGCTGATGGAGACACAGCATCTGTCCTACAGACGTTTGCCTTCAGCCCTGATTAAACACGCCTGAAGCAGGAAGTCAAGACTTTCAGGACAGCTAGAAAACTTCAGGGCAGATGTGCTGGAGCTGAACTCTGCAGGAACAGAAATGCCCATCTCTGCTCTGTACTGCCATCTCCAACTAGGTTACGATATCCCCCCAGCACAAATTCAGGAGCTGAGAACTAGTCTTAACACTTTCAAATCTTTATGAATCACACTAATTCTTACATCTAGGAACAAGAATACAATTCTGTGAGTCTTACAATTTCAACATACTTAAGACTAGATGAGTTTAAGCCTAGTCTTAAAACCAAAATGAGTGTAGGAACTGTCTTTAATGAAGTCTGCTTGCACTGATATAACTTCAAATATAGCAGCGCCCATTGTTTAATCTTAGGATGCACATCAGTACTGTTTGACTTAATATTGACTAAACTAAATATGCTAATTTAACTAATCTAATCCCTTTCTGGAAAAACCGCCCCTACATTTTTACTCTAAACATATTAGCAGACATACCGGTGCTATCTGGGTTTGTATGTTAAACTTCCTTACATTCTTTATATAGGCTAAAGTTTGTTTAAAAATTGCTAACATCTGTACACACAAAACACATTTACTGTAGTATTCAGTTTCTAATGCAGAGTATCATTGTAATCTGGCATTTAAATGCACTTACATTTACATTACATTTATTCATTTGGTTGAGCGACTTACAAGTAGTTTTATACAGTGGCACGTTACTGCAGAGCAATCAGGGGTAAGGTGCCTTGCTCAAGGGCCCTACAGTCATGACCTGCTATTACTGAGATTAGAACCAGCAACCTTCTGATCACAAGTCCAACACTCTAACCATTAGGCCACAGCTGACCCACTTGTTTTTTGACCCACTAATTTTAAGGCAAAATATATGATGATGGTGAACTTGCATACCTGCATAATAAGCTCCATCTTCTGTGCGTGTCAGTTTAGCTGTTTGCTTATCAGCCCCTGAAGGATTTGCCCGTTTTGACTCCATCATGTAGGTTTGCTGTACAAGTGAGTGAGTGAGTGAGCGACACCTCTTTTATAGTCAGTGGTCAAAGAGCCCAGTCTTCTCCTCCCTTCATTGATTGGTTAAACTAGTGTATAGAATAGTTACAGTTATGGATAAAATGACAAAAATGCTTTTACAGTGAGGCTCAAGGCTATTGTATACTCTGCCTTTAGGTGGCGCCGGCACCAAACACAAATAAAGAGAATCCCCCCTAACCTTCCTCTCTCCGAGCACATACTCTCAGTGGTGTAGTCCTAGCAGTGAATCATATATTTGATTGTATTTCTGCTGAAATTCTCATTAAAGCAACGCGTCCTGATTTGTCTTAGTGCACTATTTGTTGTTTTCACACAATACTCGGTCGATAAACACGTTCTAAAATGCTTGCATTTTCTTTTCACACAAGCTTACACCATAGTAAGAAATGTGGATATTCTTATCTTTTTTACAAATGCCTAAATACAGCATGACAAAAATGAACACGATCATCCAAATGCTGAAGATCATATACCGTAGATTAGAACTCTCTTTTTTTCTGTGCATTCTTTTGTAAAATGTTTGCTGTCTTTGAACCAAAGGGCATGTATTTTTATTACTGACGTCAATGACATATATTGCTAATAAAGCCTTGACTGCAGCAGTCATTCTACTGATTTCTTCATTATGTTGTCTTCTGTGAGTTTTTTGAAAGTTTGTTTTCATGTAGATATTGGAGTGTTTGGGCATCATGAAAGTTAACTTTTTTAAATAATATGTTTTTTTCCCGATCTCTCAGTAACCGTGTTAGTCACCAAATCATCTTCAACATAGCACTGTATTGAAACTGAAATGTCTATGTCACAGACAGTAATTGAATTATTATGTTATATATATTTCTTATTTGTGCATCACTTTCTCATATATCTATCCATATTGATCTATAATAGAAGGATGGAAAGATGAGGGGATAGATGTGTGGATATTTATGTAATATAGACTAATGAAAAAACAAAAAGATTATTAAAAGGAAATTCCCCTTGACCCATTTTTGCTGTAATTGAATACTAAGGTTTGCACTCCTGTCACTTTTGCTGTAATTTTATGTAAACAGAAGGTTCTAAAAAGTGTTCATTGGTAGTAGAGATGTGTGTGTTGTTTTTGCGTATATAATAAATCAAGCTCAAATATTTGTGAAAAGTGAGT
The DNA here is from genome assembly GCF_947034865.1 of Barbatula barbatula. Taxonomy (NCBI): domain Eukaryota; kingdom Metazoa; phylum Chordata; class Actinopteri; order Cypriniformes; family Nemacheilidae; genus Barbatula; species Barbatula barbatula. The sequence goes on along the minus strand of NC_136780.1, from coordinate 21,086,739 downwards.
GAGTCTGAAACCAAAAAGCGTTACATTGTGCCCTCGCTCTCCCCTATCAAAAAAGAGTCCACACAGAGTAATTGGGCATTTACATTTGGTCATTTAGCAGACACTTTTATCCAAAGCGACTTACAGATGAGGAAACATTGGAAGCAATTATAACATTGTTGTGGAATTTTCTTATTCCTTAATCAAGGTGAGTTTTTAAACACTTTAGACAAATGCAACACACAGAGAGCATGAGTTACCTTGCAAGGTATTTTATGTTTTATTGACATTCAGTCTGCATCACAAGAAATATGCAGAGAGAAGGTCCCTCCTTCTCACTTACAGAGCCTTTTATATGATCCACACATGACACCCCTTTGGACCCCTTCCCTTGAGCAAGAACGTATCTTTGGCAACAAAAGTGTGTCGCCATCTCTTATCTTCACCAGAACCTCTTGGTCTTTGCTCAAGGGTAAAGGAGCTGAGTGGTATGCCACGTATCAAAACAATTTCAAGGAATTTTAGAACAACAAGATAGACAGTCTTGAATCAATTTTTACAGAGATTAGCGTGAAGAAACCCACGTCATGAAAATTTCCACCACAACATCATAGGCAACAAAATACATAAGTACATCAAACTAGTCCATTAAAGCCTAACACAGTATACAAAGCTAAGAATAGTGAGGTTAGTAATATTTTTTTAATATTTTTTTTAAGAAGGAAAGGGAAAAGAATGAGGTAAAATCAATCTGCGACGTGTTGACGGAAGAGATGCGTTTTTAGGCGTTTTTAAATATGGCAACAGAGTCTGCTGATCTTGTAGCTGCAGGTAGATCATTCCACCAATGTGGAACAGATCCAGAGGAGGTACGGGAGAGTAGAGACTCTTGCCGCCGCATTCTGGATCATCTGTAGAGGTTTGATTGTGCAAGCAGGAAGTCCAGCCAGAAGCGCATTGCAATAATCCAGTTTGGACAGGACAAGAGCCTGGACTAGGACTTGCGTAGAGTGCTCCGATAGGAAAGGTCTAATTTTCCTAATGTTGTAGAGGATGAATCTACAGGACCGGGAGGTGCTGGCAACATGACTTGTGAAGTTAAGCCGGTCATCGATTACCACTCCCAGGTCTCTGGCTGTGCTGGACGGTGTAATCGTTGATGAGCCTAGTTGAATAGCAAGGTTGTGGTGAATCTTTGGGTTGGCTGGAATCACAAGCAGTTCCGTTTTTGCAAGGTTTAGCTGCAGGTGATGACCCTTCATCCAAAGCAAGATGTCACTCAGGCATGCCGCGACGCGAGCAGAGACCGTCAGATAGTCCGGTTGAAATGACAAGTAGAGTTATGTGTCATCCGCATAGCAGTGATAGGAATTTCTGATTATAAACTGCAAGTTGAAGGATGTACTGTTACTCCAACAAATACAGTAAAAGATCTAGGCGTTATATTAGACAGCAACCTGTCATTTCGAAATCACATCTCAAATGTCACAAAAACAGCCTTTTTCCACCTAAGAAATGTTGCCAAGTTACGAAATATTCTGTGTGTTGCTGACGCGGAGAAGCTTATTCATGCATTTATGACCTCAAGACTTGACTACTGTAATGCGCTACTAAGTGGTTGTCCTGCATCATCAATAAACAAACTACAGTTAGTTCAGAATGCAGCTGTCAGAGTTCTAACCAGGTCCAGAAAATACCATCACATAACCCCAATTTTATCAACCCTTCACTGGCTACACATTAAGTATCGTATTGACTTTAAAGTTCTTTTAATCACTTATAAAGCCTTAAAGGGTTTAGCCCCTACCTACCTAACAGAGCTTCTATCATACTACAACCCATCACGCTCTCTAAGATCTCAAAACTCAGGACTTTTGATAATACCTAGAATAACTAAATCCACCAAAGGGGGTCGAGCTTTCTCATACGTAGCACCTAAACTCTGGGACAGCCTCCCTGATATTATTTGAGGATCAGACACACTCGCCCAATTTAAATCTAGATTAAAAACGCATCTTTTCAGCCAAGCATTCACTTCATGCAAAATATGCTAAATAAACCACCAGGAGATGCTGACATTAGATATTATTTACTAGAATAATTGGATTTATTATATAAAACACCATGTAGTGTGTTTTACCCTTTCTTGGGTTTTTCGTTTTTCCCCTGTAAAGCTGCTTTGGAACAATGCAAATTGTGAAAGGCGCTATATAAATAAAATTGAATTGAATTGAATAGGACACAGAAAGGAAAAACATGAGACAATAGAAAAAAAAATTATAATAAAAGAAAGACTTTCATATTGTATGTTCTACACAGATCGAACTGAAACATGACAAGTAATGCATGTTTTGTAATGTCATTATTTGTTAGCATGTGTTCCTATTGGATAGAAAACTAGTGCATTTTGAAAAAAGAGTTTGTGGTCTTGGCAAAAAAACTATTTAGCAGATTGTGTGACGTAGGTGTGTTACTGTGTTAAGAGTTTAGAAAAATGACTTAAGTATCGGTAAACGCTTGTTAGCAATTGAATAAAAAACTTTAAATGGATATATTAAAATAAAATGGTTAAAGCAAATGTAATGTAGGTGGCAACTTTAAATATATTAGCAAAACCATGGAAAAAAACATTAATTTCATACATTGTCTAATAAAGGTTGACTACTTGCTTAAATTATTATAACTCTTTCACCACCATTCATGAGACTTTCCCTTATTTATCACGCAGCCGTTCTCCGTGATTTACACGTTTTCTGACAGAGTTCATTAGTTTTTCCAGTTTTTGTTAAAAATGTCATAACAAAAGTCAAGCTTTCACAGCTCAAAAAAAAACATTACCAGTATTTATCTATGGATGATACTGGATGTTTTTCCCTTTTCACACCATTCTTTGTAAACCCTAGATATGGTTGTGACTGAAAATCCCAGTAACTGAGCAGATTGTGAAATACTCAGACCGGTCCGTCTGGCACCAACAACCATGCCACGCTCAAAATTGCTTAAATCACCTTTCTTTCCCATTCTGACATTCAGTTTGGAGTTCAGTAGATTGTCTTAACCAGGACCACACCCCTAAATGCATTGAAGCAACTGCCATGTGATTGCTTGATTAGAAATGAGAAATGAGAAATTGAACGGGTGTTCCTAATAATCCTTTAGGTGAGTGTATATATATAAATATTTATACAATATTTATATTAACAACCTTTTTTACAGATGCCTCTCATAATATACCAAATAAAATGTAGGGTGCTTAAAAATATCAGTCACAATATCATTTTCTGTTGCTTTTCTGTTATTTTGATGTGAGAATTTTTCATATAGCAAAAGTTACATATGGTTCAGATGGTTTGTATTACATAAAATAACCTGGTGACTGTTTAGGTTCAGCAGAGGATTTGACAGATGTGGAAATTTTCCGATTAGAGAAAACCAATAGAAATTTATTAGCAATACTAATTGTATTCAAATCTATTTTATTACTATTTTCCTAAGATCAGGCATTGAATCAAAATTGCTTACCTTATTGAAAGCATCTTGTAGTCTACAGCGGGAATCCCAAAAGCAGTTCATACTTGTCCCCAGAAGCCTTCTCTGTTTGAGTGATTATAATCAAATTCAACTCCTACTTTGTCTACACAATCTCCACAATGTTTGGTTTTGTTCTATTAAAAATCGAACTCATCAACCATATTACAGAACAATTAAATCATTATCCTAAATATTCTTTTACTGTTGTTTGACAGGGTTGTAGTTAAACTCTGAAGGGCATTGGCCCTCAGTGGTAAAATTTGAACGACCGGGGTTTACATCATGTTTAATAAATAAAAAATATGCATTTACCATTAAGCATGTGCCTTTACCGAAATCTACTTAAAAATACTCCAACAATAAATATCTTTATCAGTATGTCTGTTCTTGTCAAGGATCGGGAAGGCAGAACCCAAGCGCAGGCAGCGGTGAAGGGGTTAAACAAGTAAACAACTTTAACAAATAACAAAACAAACAATTCCCACATGGGGGGCAAAAATGAACTAACTTCTGACACGACACGACACGACACCTCAAAACCAGAGGAAGGAAATATACAGCAAAGCATGACACGACTACGGAAACAGGTACAACGACCGAGCACAAGACAATAGACATGAGGGCATTAAATTAAACTAACAGAGGATAATTAACAAGGGACAGGTGTGGGTAATGAAACACTCAGGGGAAGCTAACGAGAGGGGCGGGGTCAGAGACGAGACCGGAGAGAACACATATTATGTCATGACTGACAATAATATGTTTCTCTCCACACAAAACACGGGGACCTGTCATGATTCTGCTACTAGACTAGAAAATCAAGACATGAGAAGGCAGAATCAAACAGACAGTGCTGTAGCACGGCGAAATGAGGCTGCTGACTTGGCTGCCAAAACAGCTGCAGGCTATCAGGTGACCATGATGGTACAGACTGACTGTTCATATGTGAAACTGATGCCATCTTTCAGCAGAGAAACACTTGTGGCCGAACATGGCAAATTCACACCAGAAGAACTGTCAACGTGGACAGAGTATGGGGCCCTGTGTGCACCAGATGGTCTGTGGCAGGCCCCAGATGGCAGACCAGCATTGCCCATGAGCCTGTCACGCTCTATCATGAACCAAGCACACACTATGTCGCACGTGAGTTCAAAGCAGATGATGAAAACATTGCAATATTGGTGGCATCCTTTTTTGACGGCTATGGTGTCTAACTTTGTACTTTCATGCGACATTTGTCAAAAACATAACATCAAACCAACTTTAAAACAGTTAAAGGGCACATTTTTGCCATTGCGAGGCCCAGGAGAGGAAATCGTGATTGACTTTACAGACATGGTAGAGAGGGTGCAAGGGAAACGGTATTTGTTGGTGATAGTTGACCAATTCACAGGTTGGCCTGAGGCTTTTCCTTGTGGAAAAGAAGACAGCACTGCAGTCATTAAGTGTCTCATTAATCTGTACATTCCGCATTACGGTTTCCCCCGGCGTATCCGGTCGGAAAACGGCTCGCACTTCAAAAATGAGCATTTAAAAATCGTATAGAAATCGCTGGGCCTAACGCATGCGTTTGGAGCCGTCTATCATCCTGAATCGCAAGGTAAGGTCGAACGGATGAACCTAACACTGAAACTTAAATTGGCTAAAATCTGTGCACAGACCAAATTATCATGGCTATCAGCTCTTCCGTTGGCTCTACTGTCTGTACGTTCCTCTGTTAACAGAATCACTGGCTTTACACCTTTTGAATTGCTTACAGGTAGATCTTTTCCAGGACTGTCGACGCCGCTGAAGCCGGACACCTGTTTGTGTATATTTTGACAAACTGACTGCTATGATTCAACATTTCTCTCAGCAGACTCCCTCTGACATTGCTGGAAAACCTGTCGAGCCCGGTTCACAGTGGGTGCGCCTGAAGAAGTTTCGAAGGAAGTGGAATGAGCCACGCTGGACGGAGCCTCTGAAAGTGACGGCAAGGACATCACATTGTGTCCGTCTATCTGGCAAGGGCGACACCTGGTGTTAACTGTGATCCACCAAACAGGTCGCTGTCAGAGACTGCTGTGGACCTGGGGGCTCAAGTCCAAGAGGGGGAGGGTATCTCTGGAGCAGAAAGTGGGACACAGGCATCAACGACAGTGGCATTAACAATCTAGTGCAAAAAAGGCTATGGTTTGGACAATTTAGATTTTCAAAAAGTCAACATTTTCATATTAATTTTTATCGTAAGCTCTATATCTTAATTTTCTTTCTAATTCTTTATAATCAATATATATTGTTGTTATTGTGATTCTTCAATTTTAATATTCACATTTTCCATATTTACTATTTTTCATATTTTTATATTCACAGTTTTCATATTTCATATTCAGTATTTTCCATATTTTCCATACTTTTATATTGCTATTGTGATTTTATATTGTCATATTCATTAACGTATAACCATTTATTCCTTACATTTCTATTTTGTGGGATTTTAACCACATATTTTTTCTTAATTTCATATTCCCATTAAGCGTACTGTGTGTTTAACCATTTAAATTTTTCCAAGAGTGTGTTTAACCATTTAAAGTCCAAGAGAGGGTAACAGGATGAAGCTGTGGGAAAACTGTAAGCTGTCAGGGATCCTATTAATAATTTCAGGGGTTATAGTAGGAATAATTTTTAGCATAACTGAGGGTCAGAAAAGCAACAACAACATATCGAAACCGAGTTACAAAAGAGCCATAGCCGATACGAGGTTACCGTGTGAACAACTTGTAATTAACTATGTTTGGGGTAAGACCACATCATTTACTTTCGACCTATGCGCTGTTATAAATTGTGGGGGAAAAAATAGCTCATGGAGGGGGTACGAGGTATATGTATGTACGGACGGGAATATGGACAGTGTTTGTAAGGCGTACCAGTCTAGGCAAACCTATAGGGGTGAATGGTGTCCATCGTGGAATAAAGTAATAGCATATACCGGTGGTTGGACCCCGAAAGAACCTAGCCTTTGGACCCGTACCTCGGCAAAATTTGATTTTAAAATGCAAAGAGATTACAGTGCAAGCCAAAATCCACTCACCCTTTCAATATCCACCAGAACGGGATCAGCCAATTATACAGGGGAGTTTTTCCTTATAATGGGGGTGCACAGCCCAGGAACAGATAAAAAAGCAGTATTAAAATTTGTTGTGGACAGTTCACCTGAGGAGGAAAGAAATGGGACAGTAGCTGAGCCATTGTCGGTAGGACAAAAGAATGGGGTAGTAGAAATAGATTACACCATGTTAAAACCAGAAGATATGATAGAGAGAGCCACAGGATATGGGGAGAATAATTTGTGGCTGGAATGGATAATTAGCACAGCCAGAGAACAGAGCTTAGATGATTGTGTAGGATGTGCTAATGCAAGACCCCATTTATATATTGAACCAGCCCCGTTGTACCAAAATGATACGTGGGGTTATGAGTGTATGCTGGCATTGACACGGATGGCCAGTCCAAAAAATTGTGACACATTGGCAGCAATATTCCCACCAATAACCAACCTTTCACGGGCAGGTCCATTTACACCAAAGAAAGCAAATTATACCTGTTTTGATATTAAACGTCTATCACCAACCAGCAACCTGGGGGAGATAAATAAGGAGTGGTGTGATCAGATCATAGTAGATAATGGGACTAAAATAGGTACGTGGGCAAGGGCAGGTTTGTATTATTATTGTGGAGATCGAAGATTGTTTACTAGGATACCTGAGAAGGCAAAGGGAGTGTGTGCCATGGTGAGACTGGGAGCCCCAATAACCCTGATAGGAGACAGAGCAGTCAGAACGGAAACCGTGAATTCAGCAACATTGACTAGAAGACGTAGAAGACACATCATTACAAAGAGAGCAATAGGATCAAGTGTAGATTTATCATTAAATAGTCCGACGTACATTGACGCGATAGGGATTCCACGAGGTGTACCGGATAAATATAAACTAGCGAACCAAGTGGCAGCAGGTTTTGAGAATATACCAATAATAGCTGCTCTTTTTCCAGTCACCCCAAACAAGAATGTAGATAGGATTAATTATGTGCATTATAATGTGATGAGGTTAGCGAATATGACAAGGGATGCAGTAGATGGTTTAGCAGAACAGCTAGCACCAACTTCACTTATGGCTATACAGAACCGTATGGCTCTGGACATGTTGTTGGCAGAAAAGGGAGGAGTATGTGTTATGTTTGGTGATCTTTGCTGTACTTACATTCCTAATAATACAGCACCAGACGGATCAGTCACTAGGGCAAGGTTTGAAAACTTTGTCTATCGAAATGAAGGAACATTCAGGAGTGAGTAATCCTATTGGAGATTGGCTAGACAAGGCACTAGGCAAATGGAAATCAGTATTAATGTCGATTGTGTTATCAATAGCTGTATTTGTAGGTATTTTGGTCTCATGTGGATGCTGTTGTATTCCCTGTATCAGATCACTGTGTAACCGGCTGATATTAGCGTCAATAGAAAAGACAGACCTAACCCCTCCCAAATATACCATGCCTCTATTGTCTGGCGACCACTTCCTAGATGAGGATGATAATGATGTTTGTGATGATTTGTGACCATTTTTTAATGGTCAAGAGAGGGATTGTGGGAATTTAGATCCATAGATGGATCGATATAAAAATGGATGATTGATGTTGTTTAAATCAGATGTATTTTCCTACATGACATGATTGTGAACAAAAGCTTGAAGCTGAGAGTTCTACAGTTGCTAGATGTTGTCAGAGATCTGAATGTGGTCAGTAAGTGGGGGTTGCATGTTCTGCTTATGTGTGTGTGTAACAAGAAGCATCTTATGCAAAATATTTTTATAGTCCATGCCCACTGTATTATATTTTTCATATTGTATTCTGTATTTATTCTAACTGTATATCCTTCACTTGCTAACTGCACTTCTGGTTAGACCTAAACTACGTTTCGTTACACTGTACTTGTATATGTGTAATGACAATAAAGTTGAATCTAATCTAATCTAAATCTTCTTTTTGGGGAAGAAATGTGTACACTGAAGGATCTTATTGTGGTATTAAACGTGCCTTTACATTTAATATTCTTTAGGATTTTATTATTGTTAACCAACTGTGCATAATATGTTGAAAATATAACCAATATGTTGAAAATATAACCAAGTGTGTGAGTTGTGTGTAACCAAGAATTAAGCGCTGATACTGTGGGCTTTTTCCACAGGAAATTGCTATGTGTGTGTGTTAAGATCAGGTTATGCACAGAGCATGTTGGGGCCTCCTATATAATTTGTTACAGATGAATGGTGGTTTGAAAAACAAGGCAGTGAGCTGATTGGCTGGAGAGCAGACAAAGGGGAGACGATCTGATTGGACCCCACCATGGAGAAAAGACTCGTCGAGAAATACATATAAATGCCTGTGAGATTGTTTCTCGTGGTCGATTTCTTTGTGAGACTTTTTTGTGTCTGAGAATCCACCGAAACAGCTGTTTGTTTGAGACTTCTGATCAATAAATTTCAACGTTTTCTGAACTGGCCTTTCTCCAATTTTTGAACGCGCAGAACATTGTTTTAATGTTCATCACTGGTTAAGTAAAAAGTACCTCCGGATAGTTGACAGTACGCGGTCCGTCTACTAAGAATGGAATCCAGCTGTGCGTGTGCATGGAGGGCCCAGACCTCGGCTTATATGACCGCAGTCAGGCTCGTGGGCCTGGCGCGCGACTATGTTACTCTTCTATATACAGTAGTCAATTTTTTTTTCTTTCAGTTTAAATTGTTGTATGTACATTTATATAATAAATGCCTTGTATCACAGTTTCATCAAATGCCAAAAGTGATTAAAATAATGATTAAAATAAAATGCATTATTGGGGAAACTGCTTTCTCTAATGTTTCCTAGTAAAATAAATAACTAGATTTTATTAATAGTTTGAAATAACATTGACGTACTGTATATCCAGTCCGCTTATAATTTAGGTAATTTACATCAGAAAAATGACAGTATTGTGTCACTCAAATCAGATTGGAATTGTTAAAATGCCAATATAAAAATTATTAAGTGTGCAGTACTGAGAGAACCTGTAAAAAGACTGGGAAACATTTTTGTTATTCTTCTATACATCTTTATTATTCTTCCTTCTTTTTTTTAGAAAAGTGGATGCATATCGCTTTGTTTAACAAGTAAATGGCAATTCATGTGAGAGAAGCGCTGCACATAAATCTTTTCAATGTGTATGACAACATGTTGCAGCATCTGGTATTTTGAGAGGTAAGAATGACATGTTTTTATTTTTGGAAATTATTGGTTTTATTTTCGGGTATATACACATTCACATGCATCTGTGGTTTACAAATACTCTTTATAGACGCAAGACATACAAACTGTATATTCTAAGCCTTAACCCTACCCCTAAACCTAACATCACAGAAAACCTTTTTTTTTATTATAATTTTGTATGTTTTTTAGGCAATAAAGTTTACGAGGACACAGAAAGCAAGCACACACACGTAGTTTACATGCTTACATATTTGGACACCCCCTTCTCGTGAACAGGTTTGACTGCTTTAGTCATTTCCGTGACAACAAATCTCAAAGCATATAATGATATTCTAGGGAACTGTGTGCTTCTCATTTTAAAGCAGCAGTTTGGGATGGGTCTAGAAATGCATAGTTTAATAAAGCAATAAGCCCCAAGAAGCCGTGGGTTACAGTGCATTTTATAACAGCTAGGCTTATTGCTTAGGCTTATTGCTTTTATAAAACGGTTAATCCATATGCATAGTAAAGTTTCATGAAATAAAACAACAAATATTATGTAATTATTTTAATAGAAATATATTCTTCCGCCAAACAAAGTAGTTCTCCAGAAACAGCGGCTGCCAAGCAACACAGACGCAGAACACAATGAAAAATGTGCCTAAAGACTGTGGTGTTTATCTATTAACATTAACATGTATCTATTTTTATACATGAACATTGTTTTAAAGTCAATAAACATACGTGTAACAAAGTTCCATAAAAGGGAAGGAAGGAGACGGGAACCGGCGAACATAAACTAACTTTTAATTAATAAATAACTCAAACGTAAATACCACACCATAAAATCCAGGCCTGTTCCTCTCTCACTGACGGTCCGATCGTTCGTCCTTTTATATGCTCCACAATCTCCTCCGTGATACGAGACCGTCGCACGTACAGTAGGGATGGGCGATACCACATTTTTTTTATGCGATACGATACCGATATTTTTTCTTTAAATTTAAGCTATACTGATACCGATACCGATACTGCTATCATTTTTAAAGTGTATGAGAATTTTTCATTTTTATAATAGAATATAATTACAATTAAAGACAAATTACGACTTGTACTGGCCATTAATAACATATTTATTATAAAAGGTTAATTTAACAAATAATAAAAATGTTTAAACCACATTCTTCCAAAAATTATGACGAAATAACGTAAATCCTAAAAACATTAACTGTGCATTTTTTCACTGTCATTTTAAACAGGCCATTTTTCTTGAACTGTTACACTTACTGTACAGAACTATTACTGTACTGTACTGAAGTTTCCTATTGCAAACTTTCATTTGTGTGCGCGCACAAACACACTTATTTTTATTTGCCTATTTGTACCAAGTGACAAGGGATTACACGTAATAGGTTAACTAATGACCAGCTCTTTGTACCTGGATAATTTTTTCCTCCCTGGAAAGTCTCCTGTAACGTCTTTTGTCGGACAGTTGAAGACTGGGCAGAGGAAGACTGGGCACGGGCAGCTTGGTTTCGTTCAACCTCTTTATTAGTTTCAGGGTGTGTCGTTTGTAAATGTTTAAAAAGATTTCTAGTATTATTGCTGTGTGCCACTTTTTTATCACATATATTGCATCGTGCAATACTCTTTTCAAATGTAGAAAAATAGTGTTGTGGAATTTTCTTATTCCTTAATCAAGGTGAGTCAATTTTGACAAACGCAATATACAGAGACATCAGGTACTTTGCAAAGTATTTTATTGTCGTTTAATCTGCATCATAAGCAATGCGCATGGTGCAGAGCAAAGGCACTCTTTCCTCCTGCACCCAGAGTGTATATATTAAAACGTGACACCCCCTCCCTTTGCCCCCTAGCCAGAATCCCGAGCTGGTTTACGAGAAGTGATGCCCGTTATTCCAAACAGAACATCTTGGCCTCTGCTCGAGGGCAAAGGCAGAGTGGTATGACGTGTATAGAGAAAAACATGATAACATAGAGAAGAAAACATAGATAGAAACTTCATAAACATATAGATAGACACATCAAGAAGTGTGGAATGGGTCAGTTGTGGCCTGGTGGTTAGAGAGTAGGGCTTGTGATCAGAAGGTTGCTGGTTCAAATCTCAGTGCCAGCAGGTCATGACTGAAGTGCCCTTGAGCAAGGCACCTAACCCCTGATTGCTCTGCAGTAATGTGTCACTGAAAAAAAAAAAAACCTACTTGTAAGTCGCTTTGGATAAAAGCGTCTGCCAAATGAATAAATGTAAATGTAAATGTAAGAAGCTAGACTAGAAAATTTCCATTACAATAGCACCACACCACGCTACGTTTCCTCTCTGCCATCGTGCCGCTCTGTTTAAAATGAATGCGTTGTCCACGTGACCACACAACTCGCTCTTCACCATCAAAATACACCCGCAGTACATGCGGGTATAACATCCATTACGTATGGGTAAAGTCCACTACGTCATCGCGCTACAGACTGCACGCACGCACAGCCGGCTGGAAAGTTTTAACATTATAAACACCGTCACCGATTGACATAAACACTGCACAGCTTTGATAACATTTAGTCATGCCTTAATTAAGATATCGATACTTTTTATGAAATATCAATACCTAAACAGTAGCTTTCGAGTATCGATATATCGATACTATAGCATCGATGTGCACATCCCTAACGTACAGCTGACGCTCGTAAACACTGCACGCACCGGCCTCGCATCCCAACTCTCGTGCCGCCTACCTCACTACAATACCTTTTCCGGCACACCAGGACTGAAAACAACGAACAGAGCACAGAGTCTGTTTATGAGTATTCACCTCATTTCTAGACTTTTTGATGTCTTCAATTTCTCTTTCATTCATTTCAGCGTGTCATCTTTGTTATTGGTCTAATTTGTCTGTCATGTCAATCTCTTCACAAAATCGGACAATTTGACAATTATTTCGCTGTACGTAGCAAGAGTGGCGCAGTGATTCTAGGTAATGCGGTCAGCCGTTATATATCGGGGTATTTTATAACGGCTTAGATCTCTGCTCAACCAATCAGAATCAAGGACCAGAACTGACCGTTTTATAAAAAGACATCGTTCATTGAGTCAGTGTGGAACAACTTAACTGGTCTGCATAAAGCACATTTGGTGTGTGACTTTTAATTCAACTTTGAGCCAAAAACTCGTCACCCAACACCAATGACTTGTACACAGTCAGGAGTAGTCTACAACTGCCTTTGTATATCATTTTGTTTCCATCTCTTTCGCAACAGTTTTAGAAGCATCTTTTCTGGTCCAAAATGGCTGTACCTTTATGTACAAGTGACTGATGTGGAGTGATGAGTTGAACCTTGTCTTTTATATAGGATCAATGTCATGTGGGAATAGAAAAGGCCCTTCCCAAACTATTGCTAAAAAATTAGAGGCACATAGTTTACAATATCATTATATGCTGCAGCAATAAGATTTGAGGTCACAGAAATGAAACTGTTCATTAAAAAGAAGCATCTCAATACTTTTGTTGATATAGTGAATGTTAATTAAGTTGATATGGACCTTTGAATAAAGCTCTTAGTTTAGTACTAAACATCCATGACATTCAAAACAAAATTGTAATTTAGCATGTGCAAAATCACTCATTTTTGCCCTGTCGTATAACTATATTAGTATTTATATATTTATTCATTTTTAAATGCTTTTAAATGCTCAAAAATGCTGACAGACCTTTAGCACTGATCTCGACCATTCTGACAAGCACACCCTAAGTGGTAAGCATCTCCTCCACAGCCACCCTGTGTTCCGGTTTCTACCAGTGTTTGCCCCAGGACTCCATTACCCACGGTCCTCCACGCTCCGGAATCTGTTTCGTGTCTGCAATCCCCACACCTGTCAACAATCCCCTCAACACCGATGGACTATATATTCTCTACCTGTGTCTTCTGTCAGTATAGCCTTTCAACGTCAGTGACACCTCAAATTTTAGAAGAGTATTGGTGAATAGCCACACTCTAAACCCAAATACGTTGATTCAACCTAAAAAAGTTATGGAAACTCGTTCCCCTAAAAAAGTTAATTTTGTCTTGTTGAACAAACAAGAGATTTTACGTTTAAGGTACTTAAAATTAACATACTACTACATTGGAAAGTATTAGTAATTAAAATGAACATAATATGTTATAATAACAACAAATTACCAGTTTAGGTAACTCAAAATACTAAATAGCACTAACTTGCTTTAGTAGTTAATTAAATTGATATTCTTTTATTGAATTTAATCTACAGTGCACAATAAGACAACAAAAAATACATCTTAAAATTATTTATTTTCATGTACAAATGCTACATTTCCAAGAGGTAACATACAAATTGACTTTCACTGCATTGTTATGCATCTTTGCCAAATCGTAAGTAGGTGAAATAATTACTGCATAAACATTTCCCTCTAAAACTTTAAAAAGGCAGAATATTAATTATTGCTTTAAAGGCATAAACATTTGCCAAACTTTCACATTTTGTAATGTTGCGTAAACATTTGCCTCACTTAGAATAGGCACAACATGTACTCTTATATTGTTTAACTGTTAAGACTTAGGGTGTTTCAACATAAAACAAACTTGACAGACCCTAAATAGGCACATTAATATGCACTCTTACAGTGTATCACTATGCCGTAAAAACATCTAACTCTAAACAGGCATAGTCACGACAGGAACTTGTCTTAAATGGTGAGCTGATTTGACAGTTCTAAAACTTTGCCTTTTAGCTCCTTCTTACCCAGACATAGCATCACCTGCTGAATGAAATGAAAGGTTTTGGTCATACACTTGGGATAGTCCAGATGCAGGGCATAGGTCAATCCAAAAAGAAGACACATGGCCTGAGGAAGGTTTTCCAAATTGTCCATCACCACATTCCCTCCAAGATAATTCCCACCGAGGATGGATGGAGGTGGAAGGACTGGGGAAGCTGTGCTTCACTTTCCTTGGTTAAGATTCCAAGTGCCACATCCTGAAATGACGTCTCGTCAGCTGAAGACTGGATATAAAAGTGGAAATTATAAAAACTAATTTTAGCTATCTGATATAAGATGAGATTTGAAAAAATTATACTTACAAAGCATGCTGTAAAGAACTCAGTTGGGTCATCACCAAGTATTACTGGAAGCCCTCTTAAAGCAGCACATCTCATGTCAGCAAGGTCTGATGTCTGAGGTACAGTTGAGGCAGAGAGAAAATAATTTCAGAAAATGTCTATTAACCATTGTTCTCTCCGTTTTGATTAACAGTCTTGAAGTATCGTATCATAACGGGCTGACTTTAAAATTATGCTGACATAAACTTAAATTAACAAACCTTAATTTGTTGAAGAAGATCATTCAAAATCTGGCCTGTGAGACCTCTCTTTGACCTTAAGATCTGGATTAATTGTGGACAGTGACGATCAAGAGAGTGATAGAACTCCTGTTTGAGGTTCTTCCCAACCACCCGGCTGAATTCTTGGTACACCTAAATGAGTACAAAAAAACATTTAAAATCAAGGAATTTAGATTGGTTGCACTCAAATTTTAAATGATGTTTAATTAACAAAGTTCGGGAGGAGCCGTAGCATATAATCAGCCGGCTGGTCCACAATCAGCAATCACTGCACATACACAATTAGCCATAGCGAGCTCGCTCATAAATAGAGAATCCATCTTACCTGCTCGATCTCCTAAGATTAAGCATCCCTCCTCCACCCCGGCTCCTCTCCCAAACTCACTTTTCTTTTGCAAGAGCCCCGGGGGGTGTGCTCTGGGCTCAAACCGGTTCCGAGCTCGGCGCACTCACCCTGACCAAGGTGTAGTGTTTCGGGTTCGGATAGATCTGGCGAGCTCGGAGCCCGCTTCCCGGACAGCACGCCAAATACGCATAACCTTCATAACCAAGCTCTTGCTTTATTATCCCTATCAACATCGCTGTTATCTGCGCAGGTGAACTCGTGAATTCACATTACCTGACTTTCTAAAATTATTGCTGGCCAACGCTGAAGCATCTGGCTTACTGGAGGTTTGTCAATTACAATTTCTTTTCTTCGGAAAGACAGTGTTAGATCCATCCTCTGACTGTTGAAGACTGCACTCTGGGTTTTTTCTTCATTTCATCCACCAATTCCTGTCTGTATATTTCAAGGGTGGAGGCATCCAGTCCATCAGGACAATCAGGTAGGTAGTTGACTTCTCCTTTCCTGGGTTTCTTAATGTTCTTGTTTGGGGGATCTTGACTGGCAGAATATCTTCCTCTTTTCCCAGCATTAACCATAACATCTATGTGCCCAAGGTTCCTCATTTTTGACCTGTAATTGCCCATTTTATCTTTTAAACTGTGTGTCCACCCACAGTATCCAGAAGGTAATCCTGATTCTCGAAGGCATGGGTGAGCCTCCACCAATGCCTTAGCAACATCACATATATCAGAAGAAGTTGGGTAAGCTTTGAAGGAGTATATGTTCTCTGCCAGCTTTTGAAGGATGTCGTGTTTCAACTCCTTAGTCAACTTTAGGAAAGTTCCATCTCTCAAGTAAATTAAGTTTGCTTGACGCATCCTATACTCTACCTCAACAGAAAATTTTGGAATGAAAAAGACTTCAGGCCTTGGCATTTTCTTTTCCTGGGGTGATGTGGAGACCAGTACTGTATCTGTTGAACTTGCAGCATCACTTAAAGCTTCACTTGATGCCTGTGTATCACTTAACGACAGTGGCATCAGTTTAATCAAGGGAATGATTTTCACAGTTGGTTTGTGAGGGAACTCTGACAAATCAGTAAGATTACAAAATTCATTATCAAAATCTGGATCTCGAAATTGCAAAGTAAAGTTATACTCTAGTGCCAGAGAAGTTGAGAGACAACTAATCAAATCTTCAAGTGAGCATGGCTTTGTAGTCAGTTAGATTTTTCTAATATCCGCATCTGTTAGAATAACTCTCAAAATCATAGGAGAATCCATCTAAGAGCAACGCTTTAATGTCACCATCAGTTTACTTTTTACATTATATGGTGATAGTGGAAGGATATAATTCATGTCTTCAAGTTGAAGCACACAGAATGATGGTGTATCTGGGCAGCAAAGCTCATAAGACAGGAGGTGTTCGGAATACCATGATGTCATGACTTTGCACACAAACAGTTTTTCTGTGTTCACTGCAACAATGTGAGTGATCTGCTTAAAATCAGGTAACCCTGAACATGAGCCAGCTGAAAGTAATGACGTACTTTTCACTTCAGTCCTGCATGTTCAAAATTTGAAGAAAGTCGAAGAGACAGTTTTTCCCAAAAAGTTTAAGTAAAATTTATTATCAGATGTAAAAGCTTCTTTCCAGCTGGGGTTGTTTTTCCTCACAGACGAGTTAAAAACAACAAAAAACAAACTTCCGGTTTACAGATATTTATAATATATGTGATGTCGAATCTCTGTTCAGGCTCCTCCCCTTCCTTGGGGCGGGCGTTCATTCCTCTGGAACCAATCACCTCGGGACACGTTAATCTGACTCCATTTCCCCGCAAACTGTTGGTTTTCTGCAAAACATGATTTTGAAAACAGCCTGTCTAGTAGCAGAATGTGATTAATGACAGGAACATTCTTTCGCACACACACACACACACACTCTCTCGTTATCTTAAACTCAGCTCCTGCATTCCTTACAGCTCTTGTCTCTCACTCCTGCAAACTAGTTTTCAAGATTAAAAACAAGCACAGCATAAACATACTCATATCATTATATTTGACAGTAAAACAACAGTAAATATAAACTTATAATGCATAGAACATCGTAAACCCATCAATCCCTCTCTTGACCTCGAAAGAAGTCACAATTCCTGGTCCTCTGTGTCGTTATTATTGCTAGATAACAATGGCATATTAAATGGTTGGGGCTTTCCGGTTTCTCAATAGCTGCTATTACTAGGCGATTACACAGTGATCTAAGGCAAGGAATGCAACAACAACCACACGTAATCAAAATTGCTACAAATACCCCTATGGACATCACAATAGACATTACTATTGCTTTCCATTTTCCCAATGTTTTGTCTAGCCAATCTCCAATAGGATTATTTACTCCTGAATGTTCCTTCATTTCGATAGACAAAGTTTTCAATCCTTCCAACGCCCTCGTCACTGATCCGTCTGGGGCCGTATTATTAGGGATGTAAGTACAACAAAGATCACCAAACATTTTCTGCCAACAACATGTCCAGAGCCATACGG
The DNA here is from genome assembly GCF_947034865.1 of Barbatula barbatula. Lineage (NCBI taxonomy): Eukaryota > Metazoa > Chordata > Actinopteri > Cypriniformes > Nemacheilidae > Barbatula > Barbatula barbatula. Next base: position 21,068,727 of record NC_136780.1, on the reverse strand, counting down.
TTCTGGACGGCCATCAGTGAAGTTGGTGCTAGTTGCTCCGCTAAACCATCTACGGCATCCCTTGTCATATTTGCTAATCTCATCACATTATAATGCACATAATTAATCCTATCTACATTCTTGTTTGGGGTGACTGGAAAAAGAGCAGCTATTATGGGTATATTCTCAAAACCTGCTGCCACTTGGTTCGCTAGTTTATATTCATTTGGCACTCCTCTTGGGATCCCTATCGCGTCGATATACGTTAGACTATTCAATGACAAATCTACACTTGAAACTATTGCTCTCTTTTTAATGATGTGTCTCCTACGTCTTCTAGTCAATGTTGCTGAATTCACAGTTTTCGTTCTGACTGCTCTGTCACCTATCAGGGTTATTGGGGCTCCCAGTCTTACCAAAGCACACACTCCCTTTGCCTTCTCAGGTATCCTAGTAAATAATCTTCGATCTCCACAATAATAATACAAACCTGCCCTAGCCCACGTACCTATTTTAGTCCCATTATCTACTATTATCTGATCACACCACTCCTTGTTTATCTCCCCCAGGTTGCTGGTTGGTGATTGACGTTTAATATCAAAACAGGTATAATTTGCTTTCTTTGGTGTAAATGGACCTGCCCGTGAAAGGTTGGTTATTGGTGGGAATATTGCTGCCAATGTGGTACAATTTTTTGGACTGGCCATCCGTGTCAATGCCAGCATACACTCATAACCCCACGTATCATTTTGGTACAACGGGGCTGGTTCAATGTATAAATGGGGTCTTGCATTAGCACATCCAACACAATCATCTAACCTCTGTTCTCTGGCTGTGGTGATTATCCATTCCAGCCACAAATTATTTTCCCCATATCCTGTGGCTCTTTCTATCATATCTTCTGGTTTTAACATGCTGTAATCTATTTCTACTACCCCATTCTTCTGTTCTACCGATAATGGCTCAGCTATTGTCTATTTCTTTCCTCCTCAGGTGAACTGTTCACAACAAATTTTATTACTGCTTTTCTATCTGTTCCTTGCATGTTTACCCCCATAATAAGGAAAAATTCCCCTGTATAATTGGCTGATCCCGTTCTGATGGATATTGAAAGGGTGAGTGGATTTTGGCTTGCAGTGTAATCTCTTTGCATTTTGAAATCAAATTACGCCGAGGTACGGGTCCAAAGGCTAGGTTCTTCCGGGGTCCAACCACCGGTATATGCTATTACCTTATTCCATGCCGGACACCATTCACCCCTATGGGTTTGCCTAGACTGGTACGCCTTACAAACACTGTCCATATTCCAGTCCATACATACATATACATCGTACCCCCTCCATGAGCTATTTTTTCCCCCACAATTAATGAAAGTAAATGATGTGGTCTTACCCCAAACATAGTTAATTACGAGTTGTTCACACGGTAAGCTCGTATAGGCTATGGCTCTTTTGTATCTCGGTTTCGATATGGTGTTGTTGCTTTCCTGACCCTCAGTTAGGCTAAAAATTATTCCTAATATAACTCCTGAAATTATTAATAGGATCCCCAACATTCAACACGATTCAACTATTCTGCTGTCCAGAAATTCATACCATCTCATCACGATCTGTATACATCATACAAATGGATATTATACAGTATATTATTTGGTCCCCACTGTGTATTACAGAGACAGGGCAGTATTTGGTACTATATAGTCTTTTAAGGTTATTGTTATGTAACCAAAAGTGAACCTGTAGAGAACGTTCCCATTAGGTTATTTTTAGGTTATTCTTATGTAACCAAAAGCGAACCTTTAGAGAACGTTCCCATTAGGTTATTTTTAGGTTATTCTTATGTAACCAAAAGCGAACCTTTAGAGAACGTTCCCATTAGGTTATTTTTAGGTTATTCTTATGTAACCAAAAGCGAACCTGTAGAGAACGTTCCCATTAGGTTATGTTTAGGTTATTCTTATGTAGCCAAAAGCGAACCTTTAGAGAACGTTCCCATTAGGTTATTTTTAGGTTATTCTTATGTAACCAAAAGCGAACCTTTAGAGAACGTTCCCGTTAGGTTCTTTTTAGGTTATTGTTATGTAACCAAAAGCGAACCTGTAGAGAACGTTCCATTAGGTTATGTTTAGGTTATTCTTATGTAGCCAAAAGCGAACCTTTAGAGAACGTTCCCATTAGGTTATTTTAATGTAACCAAAAGCGAACCTTTAGAGAACGTTCTCTAAAGGTTCTCTTTTGGTTACATAAAAAATAACCAAATGGGAGCCATTTGGGAACGTTAGGGGAACGTTCTGTGTTTGCTGGGAAGAGTGTAGGAAAAGGCCATCTACCTCATGAACATGAACACTGTTCTACTGTTCCAGAAAAACATGTGCAGTACACAACTATATATACTCATATTTATCATATACATGTATATGTTATACTTATCATATTCAGCAATCCACATTTCCCTGCTTAACTTGTGTATAACACAGTATCATTTGTATAAAGCATATCTGGACATCTATGTGACCAGACATGTCATTTCCGGAGGTCGCATTTGTTTATTGTAAACTTTACATCATATACTGTATATGTGTCATGTTTCAGGTTTATGTGATCAAGGTGGTCACCTTATTTCATGAACTATATCTGTGTTAGTTTAGGTCTTATCTTTACCTGTTTGTCTGTTTTCTCTCTCAAAAATGGGGGCTTTAGCTAACAGGTTTGTTCCAAAGAAGGAAATATCTTCATAATCTTATTTCCTAAGAAAATAACCTGCCCACATGTCACTCAAACTGAATCTTCACTCATGTTCTGCTGTTGAATGATCGTGTGACATGTGAAGTTGTTAAAAGATCCAAAGAAGAAAACATTGAAATAAGATTTTGAAATATCTTAATTTCCTAAGAAAATAAACTACCCACATGTCCCTAAAACTGAACGCTTACGCATGTTCTGCTGTCATTGGATGCATTATATTGTGTTTTTTCTAATATAGAATGAAACATTTAGTTGGTAATAGGTCTCATATATTTTTCTGATATAATATGGGCTATGGGCCTCATTTATGAGTTTGAGCACTTGAACACCTGCACGCACACCAAATATTTGATTATATTATTATACTACTAAGACAGGAACTGCACGTATACCACACATACTTCAGTAGACATGTCTAATTCATCGCACATAGTCACAGACACTGGGTTGCTCATTCTTTTTTGAAAGCAAGTCTATTTTATTGCATTAAGTCACGGACACTGGGTAGCTCATTATTATACTAAACCAGGTCTCGGCAACAGTCGGCCCAAAACTGGCCCGCCAGTAATCAAATCTGGCCCGCACCAAAACCATTATTTATTTTACCTGCAGCTGGTTCTGAAATAGATACGTCACAATCACTTCTTTAATGAATTTGACTTCAAAATAAAAGTACGAGAAAGTTTTTGCAGCAATGTTTTATTTTCATTTGAAAAGTTCTGAAAGATATTTGAAGGCATCTGTTGATCGCTAGACATTCTTCTAAAACAGACGTAATATGGGGTATGAAAACTGTTAGTTTATATTTATGAAGGCTATTTTTTTTTGTCTAGCGATCGCTCGCTTAGCCCTCTTGGTGATTTACCTCTTTGCTGCTGGATAATTGTCACATGTACACCGCATGAGCCTGAAGCCTGAATAATAGCACAATGGCATGCGCGTCAACTACAAACGCCTCCTCCATTTGCGGAGGTGCGCGAGCGACAAGAGGTCTGATACAGGTTCATTTCATAATAAAAAAACATTACATTTATATTTATTCCTCTTAAGGAGACATTGTGTCACTTACCCAATGTAACTGTTGTTCTTCTGTAATAAAATCTTAATAAACCTCGATTTCATATGCGACCAAGGCCGACAAATGTGGTCTCCGAAGGATTCATGCAGCATTCGAAGAAGCAGCTACTTTGTCCACGTTTCTAAAAGTACATTCTAAAATGCTGTTACGATTAAGGTTTGACGTTTTAAGACCGCACTTCCCCTTGTTTTGGTCTATTACCTCCAGTAATAATAAAGGCTCAAAGTGCATTTTATCTTTTACAGTAGCTGTGTGTTCAAGGAAATAAAATAACGAAAATCTAATTTACTTCAGATATTATATAGTTATTTTACGCACTCTTTAAATAAAAATTTAATAAAAAAATAGGCTGTAATGTCACAGAATGTCGGACTGAAACATAACTGCTCTTTTTCAGCCTACTACTTAAACCGAGACCTTTATTCAAGAAGTTTTTTACAAACGTAAAACATTAGGCTTACTAAACACATTTTATGTCTGAGTGGTATTTGGTTTACCATTGAGCGTAATGTGAGCGGAGCGTTTGCTTGGTCCGTGAGCGACTGAGCGAAGCGCACAGTCATTGAGCAAAATATTGAGCTCGCTCACATGCTCTGCTCAGCCCCAACACGTAAAATTAAAATAATATTACGAAATATCTACATTTCCTAAGAAAATAACCTGCCCACATGTCACTCAAACTGAACGTTCACGTATGTTCTGCTGTCATTGGATGCATACGTTACTGTTGAATGATATTGTGAAACTTTAAGTTGTTAAAAAGTTCCTAAGAAGAAATCATTAAAATAAGATTACGAAATATCTACATTTCCTAAGAAAATAACCTGCTCACATGTCACTCAAACTGAACGTTCACGTATGTTCTGCTGTCATTGGATGCACACATTACTGTTGAATGATATTGGGAAACGTTAAGTTGTTAAAAAGTTCCTAAGAAGAAATCATTAAAATAAGATTACGAAATATCTAAATTTCCTAAGAAAATAACCTGCCCACATGTCACTCAAACTGAACGTTCACGTATGTTCTGCTGTCATTGGATGCACACATTACTGTTGAATGATATTGTGAAACTTTAAGTTGTTAAAAAGTTCCTAAGAAGAAATCATTAAAATAAGATTACGAAATATCTACATTTCCTAAGAAAATAACCTGCCCACATGTCACTCAAACTGAACGTTCACGTATGTTCTGCTGTCATTGGATGCACACATTACTGTTGAATGATATTGGGAAACGTTAAGTTGTTAAAAAGTTCCTAAGAAGAAATCATTAAAATAAGATTACGAAATATCTAAATTTCCTAAGAAAATAACCTGCCCACATGTCACTCAAACTGAACGTTCACGTATGTTCTGCTGTCATTGGATGCATACGTTACTGTTGAATGATATTGGGAAACGTTAAGTTGTTAAAAAGTTCCTAAGAAGAAATCATTAAAATAAGATTACGAAATATCTAAATTTCCTAAGAAAATAACCTGCCCACATGTCACTCAAACTGAACGTTCACGTATGTTCTGCTGTCATTGGATGCACACATTACTGTTGAATGATATTGGGAAACGTTAAGTTGTTAAAAAGTTCCTAAGAAGAAATCATTAAAATAAGATTACGAAATATCTAAATTTCCTAAGAAAATAACCTGCCCACATGTCACTCAAACTGAACGTTCACGTATGTTCTGCTGTCATTGGATGCACACATTACTGTTGAATGATATTGTGAAACGTTAAGTTGTTAAAAAGTTCCTAAGAAGAAATCATTAAAAAAAGATTACGAAATATAAAAATTTCCTAAGAAAATAACCTGCCCACATGTCACTCAAACTGAACGTTCACGTATGTTCTGCTGTCATTGGATGCACACATTACTGTTGAATGATATTGTGAAACGTTAAGTTGTTAAAAAGTTCCTAAGAAATCATTAAAATAAGATTACAAAATATCTACATTTCCTAAGAAAATAACCTGCTCACATGTCACTCAAACTGAACGTTCACGTATGTTCTGCTGTCATTGGATGCATACGTTACTGTTGAATGATATTGGGAAACGTTAAGTTGTTAAAAAGTTCCTAAGAAGAAATCATTAAAATAAGATTACGAAATATCTACATATCCTAAGAAAATAACCTGCCCACATGTCACTCAAACTGAACGTTCACGTATGTTCTGCTGTCATTGGATGCACACATTACTGTTGAATGATATTGTGAAACGTTAAGTTGTTAAAAAGTTCCTAAGAAGAAATCATTAAAATAAGATTACGAAATATCTAAATTTCCTAAGAAAATAACCTGCCCACATGTCACTCAAACTGAACGTTCACGTATGTTCTGCTGTCATTGGATGCACACATTACTGTTGAATGATATTGTGAAACGTTAAGTTGTTAAAAAGTTCCTAAGAAGAAATCATTAAAATAAGATTACGAAATATCTAAATTTCCTAAGAAAATAACCTGCCCACATGTCACTCAAACTGAACGTTCACGTATGTTCTGCTGTCATTGGATGCACACATTACTGTTGAATGATATTGTGAAACGTTAAGTTGTTAAAAAGTTCCTAAGAAATCATTAAAATAAGATTACAAAATATCTAAATTTCCTAAGAAAATAACCTGCCCACATGTCACTCAAACTGAACGTTCACGTATGTTCTGCTGTCATTGGATGCACACATTACTGTTGAATGATATTGTGAAACTTGAAGTTGTTAAAAAGTTCCTAAGAAAACATTAAAATAAGATTACGAAATATTTTCATTTCCTAAGAAAATAACCTGCCCACATGTCCCTAAAACTGAACGTTCACTCATGTTCTGCTGTCATTGGATGTATACACTCACCTAAAGGATTATTAGGAACACCATACTAATACTGTGTTTGACCCCCTTTCGCCTTCAGAACTGCTTTAATTCTATGTGGCATTGATTCAACAAGGTGCTGAAAGCATTCTTTAGAAATGTTGGCCCATATTGATAGGATAGCATCTTGCAGTTGATGGAGATTTGTGGGCTGCACAACCGAGCATGAAGCTCCCGTTCCACCACATCCCAAAGATGCTCTATCGGGTTGACATCTGGTGACTGTGGGGGCCATTTTAGTTCAGTGAACTCATTGTCATGTTCAAGAAACCAATTTGAATTGATTCGAGCTTTGTGACATGGTGCATTATCCTGCTGGAAGTAGCCATCAGAGGATGGGTACATGGTGGTCATAAAGGGATGGACATGGTCAGAAACAATGCTCAGGTAGGCTGTGGCATTTAAATGATGCCCAATTGGCACTAAGGGGCCTAAAGTGTGTCAAGAAAACATCCCCCACACCATTACACCACCACCACCAGCCTGCACAGTGGTAACAAGGCATGATGGATCCATGTTCTCATTCTGTTTACGTCAAATTCTGACTCTACCATCTCAATGTCTCAACAGAAATCGAGATTCATCAGACCAGGCAACATTCGTCCAGTCTGCAACTGTCCAATTTTGGTGAGCTTGTGCAAATTGTAGCCTCTTTTTCCTATTTGTAGTGGAGATGAGTGGTACCCGGTGGGGTCTTCTGCTGTTGTAGCCCATCCGCCTCAAGGTTGTGCGTGTTGTGGCTTCACAAATGCTTTGCTGCATACCTCGGTTGTAACGAGTGGATATCTCAGTCAAAGTTGCTCTTCTATCAGCTTGAATCAGTCGGCCCATTCTCCTCTGACCTCTAGCATCAACAAGGCATTTTCACCCACAGGACTGCCGCATACTGGATGTTTTTCCCTTTTCACACCATTCTTTGTAAACCCTAGATATGGTTGTGCGTGAAAATCCTACTAACTGAGCAGATTGTGAAATACTCAGACCGGCCCGTCTGGCACCAACAACCATGCCACGCTCAAAATTGCTTAAATCACCTTTCTTTCCCATTCTGACATTCAGTTTGGAGTTCAGGAGATTGTCTTGACCAGGACCACACCCCTAAATGCATTGAAGCAACTGCCATGTGATTGGTTGATTAGATAATTGCATTAATGAGAAATTGAACAGGTGAGTGTACGTTACTGTTGAATGATCGTGTGAAACGTTCAGTTGTTAAAGAGATTCTAAGAAGAAAACATTAAAATAAGATTTCACTGATATCTTGTTAGGAAATGAAGATATTTTGTAAATATGTAAAAAGAACTTGTCAGACCAACCAATCTCCTTCAACTAAACACATTAATTGATTTAGCTCAAGGCCAGCCAGAATAAATTTGCCATGTAAAATTAAAGTGTGCACAGATACATCTGTAAGATGTCTGCTAAAGATCTGGAGATCTGAAAAACATCTGCTGTGTAAAATCATGCTAAACATCTTGTATGACATTTGATAGCAGATGTGTCAGAGAGACATGAGCAAACAATGTCTTGCAGATGTAAATAATCCTTCAGCAGAGCGAAGACATTTCGAATCATTATCTGGTATCATGCTTGTTTCACTACCCAATGGTGGCAAATCAAACTCCAAGTTACAAATATTGTAGAACATTAACTTCGACTACAAAAGGTGCGTTTCTTGATAATTTGCCTGAATTGTCTCAAATCTCTAGCATGAGTAATAACGTTGAAGATTTGGACTTTATCATTGAAAATATTAATGCCACCTTCTCGGAAACGCTAGACATAGTTGCTCCTCTGCACTTAAAGAAGATTAAAAATGACAGACCGATACCGTGGAATAATGAACTCACTCAGGCTCTAAAGAAAGCGGCACGAAAAATGGAGCGCAACTTTAAGAAAACTAAATTAGAGGTATTTCGTACTGCCTGGAAGGATAGTATTAACAAATACAGGAAAGCCCTTAAAACGTCGAGATCTGCCTACCTTTTATCACTAATAGAAGAAAACCAGCATAACCCTAGGTTTTTATTTGATACAGTGGCTAAATTAACCAAAAAGAAATCGTCAGCGACTTCTGATTCTGTATACCAGCATAGCAGTGATGATTTTATGAACTATTTCTCAAAAATAATATCCAAGATATTAGAGAAAAAATTATAACTATGCAACCAGAAGTAAATCCGGCTGAACAAACGACTAACTACAGCGCCTCTAAGGAGAAATTACGTTTATTGTCTACTATAGATCACGATGAACTCTCTAAAATCATTAGATCATCTAAATCAACTTCATGCATGTTAGACCCTATACCTACAAATCTACTGAGAGATGCTCCCAGAAATTATAGATCCTCTACTTAGCATTATTAACTCATCTCTGACATTAGGACATATGCCTAAAGCATATAAGGTGGCTGTTATAAGGCCCCTTGTCAAAAAACCCCATCAGGACCCTGGAGAACTAGTTAACTACAGACCTATTTCGAATCTACCTTTCTTATCTAAAGTTCTGGAAAAAGTAGTCTCAATTCAAATATGCTCCTTCCTCCAAAGGAATGAGATTAATGAAGATTTCCAGTCTAGATTTAGAGCACATCACAGTACAGAGACTGCTCTGATTAGAGTTACAAATGATCTGCTTATGGCGTCCGACCGAGGTTGTATCTCCTTATTGGTGCTGCTAGATCTTAGTGCTGCATTCGACACCATTGACCACAGCACGCTCCTACATAGACTCGAAAATTATGTCGGTATTAAGGAAATAGCTTTGAAATGGCTTAGATCTTATTTATGCGACCGTTTTCAATATGTAGCAATAAACAATGAGGTATCACGCAAATCGAAAGTCCACTACGGTGTACCACAGGGCTCAGTCTTAGGGCCTATGCTCTTCGCATTATACATGCTACCTCTAGGAGATATAATAAAGCGACACAGAGTAAGCTTTCACTGTTATGCTGATGATACGCAACTTTATATTTCCTCGAAGCCTCATGAAACACAGCAATTCCATCGAATAGTGGAATGCATAGTCGATATAAAAAAGTGGATGAGTAGCAATTTTTTATTACTGAACTCGGACAAAACTGAAGTGTTACTTATCGGACCGAAAACCGCCCTACGTAACAACCAAGAATACTGCTTAACTATTGATGGATGTTCCATAAAACCCTTATCTTCAGCTAAGAATCTTGGCTTTATATTCGATAGTACTCTGTCATTTGAGAACCAGGTCGCCAACACCTGTAAGATTGCGTTTTTCCATCTTAAAAATGTATCTAAACTACGTCATATGCTGTCACCATCAGATGCAGAGAAGCTTATACATGCCTTTATGACATCAAGACTGGATTACTGTAATGCACTATTAGGTGGTTGCCCTGCAGGCCTATTACAAAAACTCCAACTGGTCCAAAATGCGGCAGCTCGAGTTCTTACGCGTACAAATAAGTATGAGCATATTAGCCCGGTTCTGTCAACCTTGCACTGGTTACCTGTAAAACATCGCATAAACTTTAAAATCTCGCTTATTACCTATAAAGCCTTGCATGGTTTAGCTCCTCACTACTTGAGAACTTCTAACGAATTATAGTCCATCACATGCACTACGCTCTCAGGTGTCAGGTCAGTTGGTAATACCTAGAATTTCAAAATCAAGTGCAGGCGGCAGATCATTTTCCTATCTAGCGCCTAAACTTTGGAACAGTCTTCCCTGCACTGTCCGGGAGGCAGACACACTCTGTCAGTTTAAATCTAGACTAAAGACGCATCTTTTTACTCTTGCATACACTAGACTATCATAATATATATATTTCACAGATCTAGGCTGCACTAGTAAGATCAACCGGAACCAGGGACACTTCCAATAACAACTGATGCATTTGTTTCATGAAAGAGTGCAGAACAGTACTCTACTCTCAGCCAGTCTTGTCTCATTGTTCCAAGGTTACTAGAGTGGGCAGGATGCAGTCCAAGGTTACCGGAGCGGGCAGGGCGCAATCCATTCCCAGACCTGACAAATGCTGGACGAAGGACGTGGCGACTCTACAAAACTTCAGTCGCTATTAGATTATTAATGATAATTTTAAATCTAACTTTGTTTTTTATTTTGCCTTGTTGTGCAAGCACTGTCGAGCTTGTGCAGAGGCAGCAGTTTTTGCCAGAGGGGAACTGGAATCCCCTGGTTAGGCCTGGTCTCCCTCTGAGGTTTTTTTTTCTCCTCCAATGGAGTTTTGGGTTCCTCGCCACCATTTGCATACTGTTTTGCACTGTTTGCCTGGCCGGGGGGGGGGCTGCTAGAATTTGATAGTCTTATTTAATTAACTCTGCATATAGGAATTTATTGTGTGTCTGATATTTGACCTGTGTTTTGACTTCCATAACCTTTTATGTTTTACTTATAGTCAATGTTTTCTTGTACAGCTGCTTTGTAACAATGAAAATTGTAAAAAGCACTATATAAATAAAGCTGACTTGACTTGACCACAGATGCTTAAAATGTTTCAGGCATGAACATGTTAATCCCCTCTCAAAACTATCCTATGATGACCACAGAAGACAGGTTGATGACTAAATTGTAGTGTTGAAACTGTTCTATGGTCTGAAGGTGATGTGGGAATGTGAATGGAAGACAGCCAAACAATCCGATCCTGTTGTAATTGATTTTATGTCCACATACAAACACCCTGAAAAATTGGGGGGCTGTTTTCACGAGACCATTTTCAAGTGAAAGCGCTAAACAATTTATGTGCGTGTACACCCAAACACAACGAAGGAGAAATAAAATACATAAATGGCGGATTACAGGTTTTATTTTGCACTGCGCAATAGTTTGTTAACGCTTCTCCAGCAAAGTTTAGATGTACTACACCAGTGCTATAACCACCAGCGGAGACCTACAGCAAAATCTTAACACTCCTTCACGATGACGAAGGGTTTTTAAACTGTGCTTTTGGATCAGACCCGGGAGGACGAGTAGATTGTGGTACAACTTTGTCAATGGCGTTGTTGACGAGCTTCAATGGAAGGAAACCTTTCGAATGTCCAAACTTTTCGCCATCTTGTTTTTTTTATGTGCGCATGCTTCTCTTCACTATGAATGAGGAGAAATTGATGGTTGTATGGTCTCTTTAGCGACGGAGGTCCGCCTTCCAATAAACCGTCAATCAATCGTCAGGGACTCTGTTATTTTTTTCTTTACAAAGTGATGTCGTAATACAGCGTATCAGTCATTTTTGCGGATGTGTAAACACAGATTGTTTTAATAACGGTGACGTGTGTACGTGAAACTTTTCCAGAACAGCAAAATAAATCGTGTAAACGTGGCCTAAAATAAGATAAATTTAAGGATATAGAACCTCTAGAAAATGATTAAGTGTTTTTGTGTCCATACAATGATAGTCCATGAGGGTTAAAGTTGTTTGGTTATTCAAAATATCTTTTTGTGTAGAGCAGGACTTAACAAATCAGTGATGGGGTAACGACACTTACAAAGTTTTTACTCTGTAGTACCCCACCATCCCAAGAAATCGTCGTAGCTCGCGACGTGTAGCTGGAGTGGGAAAACTACAGATACTTTCGCATTTATCGGTTTGACATATCCTTGACCAACCACCTTACCCAAATATGTCACAGTCGCCTTGCCAAACTCACATTTGGCAAGATTTATCTTAAAGTTGGCTTTTGCCAAACGCTCAAAGTTCTGTGATTTGAACGAGATGTTCAGACCAAGACGAACTGTACAAGAGAACGTCGTCCAAATAAGCCTCACATCCCGTCAACCCAGACAACACACGATTGATTAACTGCTGGAAAGTAGCAGGAGCATTTCGAACTCCAAAAGGCATGACTGTGTATTGCAGAAAACTGTCAGGTGTAATAAAAGCAGATAACTCTTTAGCACAAGGTGTTAGAGGTACTTGCCAATAACCTTTCAGAAGATCGAACTTACTGACAAACTGCACTGAACCAACTCGATCTACACAGTCGTCGATTCTAGTCAAAGGAAAACAGTCAGGTTGTCAAGGTGTTAAATTTCCTGTAATATGTGTAGAAACGATAAGAGTTATCAGGTTTCCTCCCTAAGATACAGGGAGAACTCCAAGGACTAAAACTAGGTTCTGCTAAATCATGAGCAAGTAGATAATCTACTTCTCTCTGCAGCAACTTCTTTTTAATAGGGTTGACACGGTACGGATGTTGCTTCACTGGTTGAGTATCGCCAACTTCAGTGTCATGCTCAATGACATGAGTTCGACTAGGAATGTCGGAAAAGAGAGAAGGAAATGAATTTATCAACTCGATAATATCAGCCTTTTCAAACTCTAATAAAAGAGATAAATGAGAACTTAAGTTAGTAAGAGCCTCAGAGTTAGTTAGACGACCCTCCACTGCACCTCGAGAAGGACCAATCTCACCCAGATTGTCAACCCTCTCCATGGATGTTCCTGTAACACTCCGATCTACATTATCAGTGGATGTTACAATATCAACAAGCAATGAAGGTTTCAGCAAGTTAACATGGCAAACCTGCATTTTTTCCCAACAATAAGGAGTATTTAACACATAATTGTTATTATGGCAACACTTGATAATGGTATACGATCCAGCAAACTTAGCCTGGAACGGACTAATTAAAACAGGTAACAAGGCCAACACTTTAATCACCCACTTGAAACCTTCTAAGCTTGACTTTTCGGTCAAACAACCTCTGCATCTTTTGTGACCTATTCAATTTTCTTAAAGCAACAGCTCTGGCTTCATACAATCTGTAACGAAAACTACCAACATAATCAGACACATTTTCAGGAGGATGTGATGTCCACTAATCCGCCAAGACAGCAATGGGACCTTTAACGGTATGTCCAAATACTAACTCATTGGGACTGAAGCCTGTGCTCTCTTGCACATCTTCACGAATGGCTAGCAGCATCCAGGGTAGTCCTTCCTCCCCAATCACTATCAAGTGCAACACAGTATGACCTCAAGAGTGATTTAAGAGTCTGGTGGAATCTTTCCAACCCTCCTTGACTCTGAGGATGATAAGCACTCGAGACATTGTGTTTAACTCTTAGTTGATGCATGGCTTTAGAAAACTGTCTAGACAAAGTTTGAGCCTTGGTCAGACTGAATAACTTTTGGAATGCCAAAAGAAGATATAAAATTCGTCAAAGCCTTTAATATCATTTTCGTAGTAATAGATCTCAAAGGATAAGATGCAGGATAACGTGTGGATTGACAATTTTCTCAGAATTCGATCATACGTCTTCCTTACACCCATATGACCCGCAAGTCCTTGATTTGACAACTGGAGGACAGCTTGACGAAAAGAGAGAGGAACTACAATCTGGACTCTAGAATCAAGTGAAGAATCAGAATTAGCCTGTTTTCTACAAAGTAACCCACCCTGTAAAAAATAGGAGACGGTCAGAGGATCCTTTTTTTCTTCCCCAGTAACTAAAAGAAATAGTTCTTGGAGTGTTTCATCCACCTTTTGGGCTTTAATCAACTCCTCTCGAGTCACACCCTGAAGTGCTGACAAAGAAAAAGTGTTAGCAGAAACACAACCCGAGTTATCAGGAATGGAATCTTGCAATCATCAAATGTTACTTCCTTGTCCACACACAGTATTAGATTCAAGTTGAGAAGAATTTGTCGCAGCAATAAAAGTATTATGAAGATCACATTCAGTTTCAACTGGCATACTTTTCTTTGCCATTGCACTAGTTATTGCACAGGCAGGAAATAAATGAGGACAGTCAGATGACCCGTTTAGTTTCTCATCAGCTGAGACTACTACAGGTGGCACACCTCCATCAGATTTCTCACAGACATTACCTCCGGCCAAATCATTTCCGAGGATGAAAGTAACACCAGGGACCAGAAGCATGGCACGAACTCCAACCACCACGTCTCCTGAAACAACTTTTGATTTAAGACAGACATGATGTAAAGGAACTTCCATGTAACCCATCTCCAGTCCTATGACCAGTACATGAGATCCAGTGGCAGTGTGTTCTGACAAAGGTAAAAGTCCTTCCAACAAGAATGACTGCCCCGCCCCTGTATCTCGAAGAATACGAACAGGCACAATTTTATCCGAGCCAGGCAAAGAAACACTCCCTTCAGTGAGAAATGGCATAAAATCATTGTTTTTAACATTCTCAGTCTCATTGCTACTCAGCAGTTCGATCTGTTTGTTAAACTGAACAGGAGCACTATTTACATTCGACATCGCAATTAAACCAACATGTTTAACAGTTCTCTTTCTTTTTGAGAATAACACAATCTGAAATCTTATGTCCTGGTTTTCTACAATAAAAGCAAACCATTTCACCCTTTGAGCGCATAACTGCAGTATTATCAGTAGAAGGATTTAAAACATTCTGGTGAGCAGCTAGCAGTTTACTTTTAACGGAGACATTCAACTTAGACCGATCACTGAAGTGACCACCAGAAATATGGCGAGTCAGAACAAATTCATTTGCTATAAGAGCAGCATTAGATTAAGATACATAGCAACAGCACGTGGGACACAGTTTTTAAACTCTTCTAAAAGAATAAGGAACAACTCTGAGAGCTCAGTTATAACTTTTAAAGAGGAACACCAAAGATCAAACGGATTCTCTTTTTCTCTAGCGAACTCAAGAAAAGTGCCCTTATCAGTCTTGGCCTCAGGTGCCAACTCATAGGCATGTAAAACAGCAGACTTAACGACATCGTAGTCACTACTTTGTTCCATAGTCAACGCTGAATACACTTCTTGTGCTCTACCCACTAATACACATTGCAAGAGTAATGTCCAAAACTCTTGGCCATTTCAACGACTCTGCAACGCGCCCTTCTCTAAAAACGGCGGCACTAATCTAATGTTTTTAAAGACATCAAAAGCAGGTGACACGCGAACTGGAGTTTCGGCTTGATTTACAGTCAGCTCTAGCTCAAGTTTCCTTAACTGAAAATTTCTTTCCTCCCTTTCTTTTTCAAATTGCAACTCCATTTGTCGCATCTCAAAGTGTTGTTGTAATTTCTTTAACTCTTTCTCTTTAAGTGCACACACATCGCACTCAGCACGAAGTCTCTCTGCATCAACGCATAACTGTTTATCTTGCAACGACATCTCGCTAAACTTCACCAACAACAGTGCCCTCTTATATGAAAAATGAGCGACTCCAGCTAACTATAAACCCACGAACTAACTAACCTACCTGATCTTCAAAGGTGTACCAGGCTCGAGGCGACAGGAAGCGAAGAGAAGTCACGTCCCCGAGACCCAGGAAGTGGAGGTGAACGGGGCCCGTCCGAGGAAGCACTGTAGATGTCCGTAGCTTGGGTCTGACCAGAGAAGCAGCGAGCTGGTGATGGGTTTACGATGTTCTATGCATTACAAGTTTATATTTATGGTTGTTTTACTGTCAAATGTATTAATATGAGTATGCTTATGCTGTGCTCGCTTTTAATCTTGAAAACTAGTTTGCAGAAGTGAGAGACAAGAGCTGTGAGGAATGCATAAGCTGAGTGTAAGATAACGAGGAGGTGGGCGAAAGAATGTTCCTGTCGTTAATCCCATTCAGCTGCAAGGCCAGGCTGTTCTCAAATCATGTTTTGCAGAAAACCAAAAGTTTGCTGGAAATGGAGTCAGATTAACGTGTCCCGCGGTGATTGGTTTCAGAGGAGTGGACGCCTGCCCCAGGGCAGGGGAGGAGCCTGAAGAGAGAAACAACGACACACATGTTTTAAATATCTGTAACACGGAAGGCTGTTTAGTTGTTAACTCGTGTGTGAGAAGGCAACCCCAGCTGGAAAGAAGCTTTTACATCTGATAATACATTTTACTTAATCTTTTTGGGAAAAACTGTCTCTTCGACTTTCTTCAAATTTTGAACATGCAGGACTGAAGTGAAAAGTCTGTTAAAGAGCTTACCGGCAGCTGTGAGGGAAACTGATACACCGTGCAGAACACAGCAGCACTGGAGCCTTGACAGAGAGGACGGTGCACACCGGACAGATAGAACTTCCCACCAAACCGACAGGACAGTAGTCCTCCACACCCTAGGGATAGAATTCTGAAAGGCAGAGTCCAGACAGGGGTTAATCTCCACGGTACAAAAATAACTGTCCGAGACGGGTGGTAAAGTGGAGTTTTTTCTCTTAGATAGTTCTCATTTCTGTGTATGAAATGTGATATAAATAAACTTGCCTACATGTAATTGCATAGATCCTCACACAGATAAACTTTGTTGTACTGTCAAGTTAAAACGAAGTTTTCGACTGTTACATTATGAATAAACTTTACATTTATTTGCTAATTTTCTGTCAAGTGAACCGCAAACAACAGCTTGACGAAGCTCTAGTGGACATGATTGTGGAGGATTCACAGCCTTTCTCTATTGTGGATGACAGTGGCTTTAAAGCATTTGTGGGTAAGCTTGACCCCACTTATGCACTACCATCCAGGCAGGCTCTGAAGATCATGGTGGACCACAAATATGAGGAGCAGAAGCAGAAGGCCATGGCTGAGCTACAGAAAACTGAGGGTGTGAGCCTAACTGCAGATATGTGGACCTCTTTTAATATGGATGCATATCTGGCCGTTACATGCCATTATGTAGACGACAAGGATAAGCTTGCTACAGTACTTCTGGGGGTACGGTCGTTTTCAAAAGCTCACACTGCGGAGACCCGTGCAGAGGCCAAGAGCTTGCTCTTTGAAGAATGGGGTATCCAGAGCAAAATAAAATCCCTGGTGACTGATGCTGCTTCAAATATAAAAGCCACTGCCAGCAACTCGAAAGATTAGGCATGTTATATGCATTGCGCATGCATTGAATTTGGTGGTCAAGAAGTCCCTTGATGCAACTCCTGGTGTGGAAGATGTCAGAACAAGAGCACAAAGGATGGTGACTTACTATAAGACCAGTGCCACAGCAAAAGAGAGGCTTAGAGAGAAACAGGAACAAATGGGACGTCCTGTGAAGAAGCTGATTCTGGAGGTTGATACGCGCTGGAAAAGCACCTATTTAATGCTGCAGCGTATATATGAAGAGAGAGAACCAGTGGGTGCGGCACTGGCTACACTGAGAACTGATGTGGCTCCTCTGACATCAGAAGAATATCAGGCAATATCTGAGTGCATGAAAGTGCTAGCCCCATTCCAGGTGACCACCGTTGAACTTTCTGAGGAGAAGAGTATCCGGCTCTAAGGTCATTCCCATGATGAAAATGTTGCGATACACAATTAACGAAACCCTCAAAAACATTACCAACGACACTGCAATCCAGCTGGGACAGAATCGGTCAAGAAGATTAGCAGATACATTTTCAGCTCTTGAATCAAGTGTTTTGACATTAGATGCACTACTAGATCCACGATTTGGGTTTCATAATCATATACAGGCCCAGACGACAATTGAACGACTAATATCTGAATGCACAGCGTTAAATCAAAGATACAGCTCCTCAAACACCCAGCCACTCAGCACAGCCGGGTACAGCACAAAATCTTGAAACTACAGGTCAAGGTAAAGTAAAAATCCTAGAAGGTTACTAAAAACGAGTAATTACTCAAAACATGGTTTTGTTCATCATTTCTCTTGCAGATGAGGTGAATCTTTGGGAGCTGCTAGACAACAATGTAAGTAATGCAAGGAGGAACAAAAGTGCAACATCAGATGCAACCATAGAGGTCCAGCGCTACATGACCGATCCCCCACTGCAGCGTTCTGGTGACCCTCTTGCCTACTGGTCCACCCACAAAGCATTATATCCTCATTCATTCCAGCTTTCTAAACTGTTTTTGTGTACTCCTGCATCATCTGTTCCATGCAAGGATATTCTCTAAAGCTGGTGAAATTGTTTAAAAAAAGAAGAAATTGCCTTTCACTAAAGACTGGAGAAAATAATATTTCTGAATAAAGACCACACCATTTAATGAACACTTTGTCTAAGCCTTCTGCATCTACCCAAAGCACACCCTCTGCCACATTTATTTTTTTAAATTATTAATTAGAGAACACAGTTACATAAAAACATGCAAAGACAGAAACTTCAAAAACCCTCTGCTACTTTATACAAGTACAACCAGTTACACAAGCACATCCTTTTCAACATACAAAGATATCAGTCCCACCAGTTAACAAGTTTTAGAGTTCTGCTTTCCACAGCTAAACAAGATAAAGCTTTCACACATGACACTGCCCTGCTAAAACAACTATGGAAACCATTACAGAAATTCTATTGGATTTTATGGTTGTAATGGGAATTATAGTGGTCTCTGTGGGTCTCTACTGACATGTGTTGGGTTCTATTGGTGGGGGCATTAAATCCTAAGGGAATATGTCCAAAACACACCACACAAAAATAATTCTGTAGTGGTTTAAATGGTAAAAGCCAATGGTTCCTAGTGGTATTTTAATAGATACCATTAGAATTTCTGTGATGGTTTCCAACTTTTTTTTAAGTTGGTCTGATCTTCTGTCCTTGTCTAAAGAAATAATTACACACACATTATGCCTAATGTTTTATTATCAAGGTGAACACATGACATTCAACCGTAGGCCTAAATTCACCTACATAAATGAGTTTCACAGCACTAACACTGTTCAGCTTTGTTCGCCTCGGTAAACACGTAATAAATGGGGCGTTGACATATAAGCCTTTTTGCATTACATTTACTTCACCAGGAGATGGTGCTGCAATTTCTATCTGAATGAAGCTTTGAGTAATAACCCATTTTCGGCACAATTGTATCAGAAAGCAATAATGCTTCGAAACGCTTCATTTGGCCATCCCTACCGACACCACTGAAATCACCAATTTGCCACAGTTTACTTTCTAAAGTTGTGTGTGTTCTCTGAAAACGCAGCATAACTTATAAATTCTGGCTGAATAATGTGATCTCAGAAGAACCAACCATGAGCTATGAGGAGCCCTTATGAAGCTTCAATCTAATAGTGTTTGTATGAGACACAGCTGCTTTCTAATGTCCAGTTTAATGAGTAAATTGATGTGTGATGTCATCAGTTCTTCCTTCACCAATGAGAACACATAAGATCTGATGATGATGATAATGAGCAGCAGCTGTACACATTCAGAAGCTCTTGTATTTCAGCACTTAAATACACAGACTCAACACATGTATTCCGATGGCTGTGTAAGTTTAAAACAAGCAACAAACTAATTGAAGTCAAGCCAAAGTTGAGTGACGACATGAATGATATCATTACTAACATATTACATGAGTCAGCAGAAGAAACTTTAGGTGAAACACCTGCTGTAAAGAAGAAGAAAATGGTACCATGGTGGTCTGATGAGTGTAGAGAGGCTGTTATAAGCAGGAATAAAGCCCTTAAAATAGTTCAATCCAATCATTCATTTGATAAGTTATTGGAGTATAAAAGAGCACAGACTAAAGCCAGAAGAATTATAAGAGAAGCTAAAAGGAAATATTGGAGTATTTCTGTAGTAACATTGGGACAGGTATTGTTGTGGAAAATTTATCTTGTAGTTTCAAAAAATTGCTCAAACAAAGAAGGTCCAGGTGTCAAAGAGTAAACTTTATTTGTTCGAATCAAACAAAGTGAGATCTTCCCAAAGCATCTGAAAATAGTGTTTTCAAGCCCATATTTATAGTGAAAACTGGTGCAGGGGGTTTGTCTGTTACACCAATCAGGTAAATTCCCGTTATCTCTTATTTTTAATGACCAATAACCCTGCTTCTGCCACCAATAGATCCTAGGCAACAGGATACGTTTTTAATTGTGGAATCTTGGTTGGCGCATAAACAAATAATTAATGTGCCCATATTTGGACACTTTTCCGGTTCTCTTCCTGCAAAACAACTCATAATGCATCCTTGGCCATATGCAATAACTCATAGGGCGTCCTTGGCCATATGCAATAAACTGGATTTGTTTACCAAAATGTGTGTGGGGTATGTGCAGGTGTTCTATGTAAAAAGTGTTTTCTGCATGTCATCCTCTAAACTTTATTTGAACCTTAGGCCTCACAGACATCACTGGATTTTATATTGCTGCAAAACGTTGAAAAGTATTCTTAAACATGCTATATAAGTATTTTTATGTAAGTAATCATTAAACTGGTATACTGATTGTAACATTAAGTCATTAAATCATCTTAATCATTTGCTCACAATCATCTTGAATTAAATGTGGTTAAATATGGTTTCCGATTATATCACTAATAACTAATATTCTATGCTATTGTTCCTAGAAAATACTCAATAGTATAAATATTAATGATATATGGGGAATGATCAGAAAGATGGGAGGCATAAGAAGGGACTGCTTGCAAAATCCTTTGTAAGAATACATAGCTCACAAAATCTCTGCAGTGAAGAGAAAGCTATGAGAATGAGGATCATTGAAGAAAATAAAGATGTGCTGGGGATGAAAATGGTGGGGAAGAGCACTAGATGCAGATTTCACACTGTTTGAATTAAAGAGCATTGATAGGTGTTCAAAATACATCACCTGGGAGAGATGGGATACGATATGAAATGATTGAAGAACTATCTGATGTGGCAAAAACGTGATACTGGTTTTATATAACACAATTTGGTAGTGAGTGAAGTTGCCCAATGGGTGGAAACAATCAGTAATAGTCCCTTTAGGAAAACCAGGAAAGGATAAAACGAAAGTCAAAAGCTACAGTCAAGTCAGCTTTATTTATATAGCGCTTTTTACAATTTTCATTGTTACAAAGCAGCTGTACAAGAAAACATTGACTATAAGTAAAACATAAAAGGTTATGGAAGTCAAAACACGGGTCAAATATCAGACAATAAATTCCTATTTGCACTGTTAAGACTATCAAATTCTAGCAGCCCCCCGCCCAGGCAAACCGTGCAAAACAGTATGCAAACGGTGGCGAGGAACCCAAAACTCCATTGGAGGAGAAAAAAACCTCAGAGGTAAACCAGGCCTAACGAGGGGATTCCAGTTCCCCTCTGGCAAAAACTGCAGCCTCTGCACAAGCTCGACAGTGCTGCACAACAAGGCAAAATAAAAAAAGTTAGATTTAAAATTATCATTAATAATCTAATAGCGACTGAAGTTTTGTAGAGTCGCCACGTCCTTCGTCCAGCATTTGTCAGGTCTGGGAATGCATTGCGCCCTGCCCGCTCCGGTAACCTTGGACTGCATCCTGCTCGCTCTAATAACCTTGGAACAATGAGACAAAGACTGGCTGAGAGTAGACTACTGTTCTGCACTCTTTCATGAAACAAATGCATCAGTTGTTATTGGAAGTGTCCCTGGTTCCGGTTGATCTAACTAGTGCAGCCTAGATCTGTGAAATATATATTATGATAGTGTAGTGTATGCAAGATTAAAAAGATGCGTCTTTAGTCTAGATTTAAACTGACAGTGTGTCTGCCTCCCGGACAGTGCAGGGAAGACTGTTCCAAAGTTTAGGCGCTAGATAGGAAAAGGATCTGCCGCCTGCACTCGATTTTGAAATTCTAGGTATTACCTAGGTGCACGTGATGGACTATAATACGTTAGAAGTTCTCAAGTAGTGAGGAGCTAAACCATGCAAGGCTTTATAGGTAATAAGCGAGATTTTAAAGTTTATGCGATGTTTTACAGGTAACCAGTGCAAGGTTGACAGAACCGGGCTAATATGCTCATACTTATTTGTACGCGTAAGAACTCGAGCTGCCGCATTTTGGACCAGTTGGAGTTTTTGTAATAGGCCTGCAGGGCAACCACCTAATAGTGCATTACAGTAATCCAGTCTTGATGTCATAAAGGCATGTATAAGCTTCTCTGCATCTGATGGTGACAGCATATGACGTAGTTTAGATACATTTTTAAGATGGAAAAACGCAATCTTACAGGTGTTGGCGACCTGGTTCTCAAATGACAGAGTACTATCGAATATAAAGCCAAGATTCTTAGCTGAAGATAAGGGTTTTATGGAACATCCATCAATAGTTAAGCAGTATTCTTGGTTGTTACGTAGGGCGGTTTTCGGTCAGATAAGTAACACTTATGTTTTGTCCGAGTTCAGTAATAAAAAATTGCTACTCATCCACTTTTTTATATCGACTATGCATTCCACTATTGTTTGTATGTGTAAGATCTCGAGCTGCCGAGTTCTTACAGGCCAATAGCTTTAACATTCAACATATGTAAACTCTTGAAGAGGATGATTACAAAAAGGTTTGTGTACAAATTAGAAAGCAGAGGGATGATAACACTATACCAGAGGGGTTTCCGTAATTGAAGAACAACTATGGACCCTGTAGTATGCCTGGAGAATGAGATGCGTAAAGCACAGGTTAAGACAGAATCTGTTTTGGCAACCTTTTTTGATATAGAGAAGGTTTACGATATGCTGTGGAAAGGACTTTTAATTAAGTTGAATAAAATGGAAATAGGTGGTAAAATGTTTAACTGGTGACGGACATTTAAGCCATGTCCAGCGTGGTCAAAATTGAAGAGAGGCCAGTCAAAGTAAATTGAAGTTTATTGATCAGAAGATTTAAAAAATACAGCGCTGGGTTGTTTCAGACACAACGTCTCACAAAGAATCAACAACCCCAGAAAACAGTTTCACAACATATTTATAGTATTTGTCGACGGTATCTCTTCTCTCTGTTTGGGTGTGTTGTTGCCTGGTATTCGTCCAATCAGCTCTCACTCCTTTGCTCTCAGAGTTTCTGCAAAACATTACATGACAACCCACACACCCCAATTCTGCCCAACAACAACATATTTTAAGAAGTCTGGCAATGAAATGTGTGCGTGCGTGTGTGTTTGCGTGAGTGCGTGTGTGTTTGCGTGTTTGCATTTTTTCTCCTCTCGTTGCATGACATTTATCTCTTCTCTGCATACACATCCTCTATTCTTCACAACTTCACACACACACACACACCATTTCCTCTAGCAAACGCATTTAATATCAGCCCTTAGTTTCTTGGTTAACTCAACTCACACACTGGTTATATTTTAAAGTTAATGGTTAAAAGTTAATGGTTATTGTAAGTAGAGCCCGACCGATATGGATTTTTGGGGGCCGATTTATAAGCCGATATTTTGATTTTGAAAATAAACTGGATATTAGACCCATTTCCTATAAACTGCACTTACACAACATTCAATAGCAAAATATCTGCCTGTTCTAGGTATGTGGGCTGTATAAACCATTTTCCAGAAGGGATGTTAAAAAAAGCCTTAGATTACAGTCTCAATGACTAAACAATTGCACATTTAAAGTATATATTTTTCAATGATCACAAAACAGTCTGGTTTTAAACATTTAACACTTTTATTTACTTCCAGTTGAAGCTGGTTTTAACAGTGTGTACTGTAAATAAATTATAAGTTAAAGTTAAAGTAAAAGAGCTATACCAAACAAATTCAATATTCCACAAAACCATAATAAAATTAAAATAAGTTAAATGTATAGCTACATATACAATAAATAAATATAAAATAAATAAATAATACCAAAATATAATTAAAACAATGTAGAATGTTCTCAAAACGTTGTAACCTTTAGATAACGTTCCCCTAACGTTGTAACCTTACACAACTGTCTGTGCATGAGCAGGAATTAATTATTATATATTGGCAGGAATGAATGAACAGGCAAACTTTAACTTGATTAGCGTTAGAATAACGTAACAGTTGTTTTTTCGAGGCACGCTGTACATAACTTCTAGTCATTTACTACACGCGCCCCCTGCCACAGATACGCGGTCATTATGTGGGAAACACTGCAGATATATTTACAATAAGTTAAACGCTAACGTTATAGTTTGACCTCTTATTAACGTTCGCGTTCTGACAGCGGGCTGACCTGGGCGGACTCGGAGACCGCCAGCACCCGGCGGAAGAAGCCGAGTTTCAAGCTAGCGGCTCGCCGGGCCGGCCGATCCGGGAAAGAGGCGCCATTTCCGGATTGAAAACGGCCGACGTTTCGGTCCGTATCTCCGCGAGGGAAGGTCGCAGCGATGCGTGGCCGGGCTCGTTGGAAAGGTCTCGGCCGTCCCGTTCGAACGACGCCGCTGTTGTCAACTGGGGAGTTGCAGACCGCCCTCTGGTGGGCAAACTATGCAACACTCATAACATGAGTGAAGCATGAGACTCTTTTTCTCATGTTTTATCGGCCGTTATAAACGCCGATGCCGATTTAAATGCCATTAGCTCATATCGGCCGGCCGATATATCGGTCGGGCTCTAATTGTAAGCAAGCAATGAAATAGTAAAACACATCAAAAAGCAATAATATATGTGAAATACATTAATAAAAAACCCTCAATGGGTAAAAGCTTTTTTAAAGGATAGAACAATAGAGGTCAGGATAGGGTTAGAGTCATGAAGCACATACACAATAGAAAATGGCACCCCACAAGGTAGTGTATGCAGTCCAATACGGTTTAATATAATGATTAATGATGTGTTTGACCCATGTTTAGGGACACTAGAGCCTCATCAACACTGATTGCTTGTACTTTGTGTACTGTACAAGCCCAGGCAAGTTTAAGTGGAAATTGGCTACGCATTTGCCCTTTCGTCGAGCCTTTCCTCTTCAGGTTTAATTCTAGTAGAACCCATTGCAACAGCTGGAGCAGATGTAGAAGATTTTCTCCTTTGTGCACAAACTTCATTGTTATAAAATTTCACTGTGCAACACAGTGTTTGAGGGAACTTGTTGAAATGATAAAGTATGTCTGTCACTATGCCACATGCCCTATTAACTAGACTATCAACTACTGTTTTGGCATGGTGACTACTTTTCATTTCAAGTTTTCCTGTCTTTTTATTCATTTTAAAACCCTGAGCGTTTATTTCAAAATGTTCCAGACAAGTTTTAACTAGCTGCTTAACATTATGCTCATTTACCTCTGTTTGTGGGGAAGATGTGTAAACATTAGTTAACTTCACATTTGTTTAATATGTCAATGTCACTTCAACAACTGAAAACACAAAGGGACTGTACGGTAAACGAACATCTCTTCCAATGCTTAATGTGTTGTGAATAGTTGCTGCATGTACATTATATGCAGCAATTCCCGTAGAAGCCGTTATTAATACACAAATATTGTCAGGATGACGACACACCGTTGACAATAACCTCAAGGCTTATTGGGGTTTGTGGGAATTAAGATCAATATATGGATCGATATAAAAATGGATGATTGATTTTGTTTAAATCAGATGTATTTTCCTACATGACATGATTGTGAACAAAAGCTTGAAGCTGAGAGTTCTACAGTTGCTAGATGTTGCCAGAGATCGGAATGTGGTCAGTAAGTGGGGGGTTGCATGTTCTGCTTATGTGTGTGGGGGAACAAGAAGCATCTTCTTTTTGGGGAAGAAATGTGTACACTGAAGGATCTTATTGTGGTATTAAACGTGCCTTTACATTTAATATGCTTTATGATTTCATTATGGATTACTAATTGTGCATAATATGTTGAAAATATAACCAAGTGTGTGAGTTGTGTGTAACCAAGAATTTAGGGCTGATACTGTGGGTATTTTTCCACAGGAAATACTATGTATGTGTGTTAAGATCAGGTTACGCACAGAGTGTGTTGGGGCCTCTATATAATTTGTTACAGATGGTGATTTGAAAAACAAGGCAGTGAGCTGATTGGCTGGAGACCAGACAAAGGGGAGAAGAACTGATTGGACCCCAGCTCAAGAAGAGACTCGGCGAGAAATACATATAAATAGCTGTGAGACTGTTTCTCGTGGTCGATTCTTTGTGAGACGGTTTTGTGTCTGAGAATCCACCAAAACAGCTGTTTGTTTGAGACTTCTGATCAATAAATTTCAACATTTTCTTAACTGGCCTCTCTCCAATTTTGAACACGCAGAACATTGATCAAATGTTCATCAGGTTACGATGTTCTATGTATTATAAGTTTATGTTTACTGTTGTTTTACTGTCAAATATAATAATATGAGTATGTTTATGCTGTGCTGGGTTTTCTAAATCTTGAAAACTAGTTGGCAGGAGTGTGAAACGAGAGCTTTGAGGAATGCAGGAGCTGAGTTTCAAATAACGTGTGTGTGTGCGTAAATCGCATTTTTCGGCAGGACGGCTATTTAAAATTTTTTTGCAGGGAACCAATGGTTGGGGGAGAATGGAGTCAGATTAACATGTCCCAAGGTGATTGGTTCCAGAGGATTGAATGCCCGCCCAAGGAAGGGGAGGAGCCTGAAGAGAGAATCGACGTCACATACATTATAAATATCTGTAACCCGGAAGTGTGTTTTTCAGTTGTTCGCTCATATATATGTTGAGAGGCAACCCCAGCTGGAAAGAAGCTTTTACATCTGATAATAAATTCTACTTATACTTATTGGGAAAAACGGTCTCTTTGACTTTCTTTAACATGCAGGACTGAAGCGAAAAAGTCAGTCAAATGGTGACCCCGACGTGATTTGAAGACAAAGAGAAGTTTTCGCGCCACATTCCGGCGGACCCTGCGGGGGAGGGAAAAGATCTCGAGACGGATTCAGATTTAACACAAAAGCCGGCTAAATAAGAGAGGTAAGCAGGAACCTGTTAATCCGAATTCTGCTATTGGATATACTAAATTTCTGTGTTGAATTTGATGAACATCTCGATGACTAAAAGAGTAAAATTGAAATAGTGAAATAAGGAAAATCAGATTTAAAAGCTTCTTAAAACAGGTTGGAGTCCTGTTTAAAGGTCCTTTGGTTTAAGAGATAAACCATAAAATAAAACAAGTTAAAGTCTTGTTTAATATAATCCATAAATTCGTTATTTTGGTGTGAATGTGATGCGATTTAATTGAATAGGCTGTGTGTATGTGTATAATTGAAGTTGGGGTGGGGAGACAATCGTAAAGAGACAATCGGGAAATTCTATTGAAAGTATATATACATATAAGTAAATAAATATAATAGAATGGCAGAGTTTAAAAAGGAGAGTGATGATTTTGAGTGCCCATCAGTATTAACGCAGTGGCAGAATATCGCTGATGTGATGATAGCGCAGGCTGAGCCAAAAGACAGAAAAGAGAGACAAAGAAAGGTCGAGGAATGTTGGATAGAATTGTGTGATAATTATGCATGGACTAAAGAGGCAGAGAAACTTAAAGTGCCCCTGACCCCGAAAATAAGAAATATGGAGAAAAAGGCTCATTTTAGGTTAGTCAGACATAAAAGTGATGAAAAAACAATTAAATGGTATAATGCAAGCAGATATAACAGTAAAGGGTGTGACTTAGAAAAACAGTTAAGAAAATGGAGTCGTATTGCCCTCGTGGCAACCGCTTTATCACCCATTAGACATAAGAAGGAAGTGAAGGCGACAGAGGATGAGGTTAGACAGGAAGTAAAGGACGGAAACAGTGAGACTGAGTCACTAGCACCGCCCCCTGAACAGTACCGCCCCTTGTATCCGCCCCTTGCTCAGCCCCCACCCTACATTTCACCAAACACGACTCACAGCAAACAACAGGTCATGATTGAAGTGAAAGAAGGGGTCCTTGACTGTCATTTGAAAGAATGAGGAGAGCTTCGACAAGAGGTACAACACCTGGGCAAGGTAGTAACAGAACAGGTACATGCGGCACAAGCTCAGGTGAATGAGACAATGCGCCATGTGGCAGAAAATATGCAGCTTCCAGAGGGAAGTGGTGGTAATAAAAACGGAGCAGGAAGCGAAGAGGAAGGGGGCAGTTTTAGAGCATCTGGCCCTGTAGGAACAACAGGTCAGGCCCATGGTAGAATGCATACAATATGTATTTCGGGAACGATGGTAATGGAGGAGGAGCCAATAGCAAAACGTACTAGGGGAAGGGAAAGAGAGCAGCAGTTGTCTAATTTTTCAATTGATCATTGCCCCCCTAACGCACCAGAGCAGAGAGAGCAGGCAATGAGTCACCATACTAATCAGTTATATCCAGGCGTACAAGCCCCATTGTTAGTAAAGAGCACTGGGATGCAGTACCAGCCCTGGTCACACAGTGACATGACCGCTATTTTTTGTGAGTCTTGTCTGTTACTCTAAACACTTTGTTCGACTGGCATTTGAGTTTTGTGCATTTTGCTGTGAAACAGAACCATTGTCCAAAACCAAGTCACTTGGTCCAAAGCTCACAAATTCTTTTTCTTCACGAAACCTTTTCCCCTCCCGAATATGCAACACATTTAGTGAAGGACCGAAACCACAGTTATCTGTTCGTCTACGTGTCACTGCTGAAAGAATTTGCATATGTGCAGGTTTTACAGTTGGAACATTTATACAGACACTAGCTATTTCAAAAGGTTTTTGCTTCTCAGTGAGCCCGGTAGCCAAATTGCAAATATGGTGAAACAAATTTTGAAGAGATAAAAAATATACAACAACACTTCTTCCATTTCCATCAAACATGCCAGTACCACTTCATGCATGGCCAGGGCAAACTGTCCATTATGCAAAATTACTGCACATGTACTACCACCCACACCACGTGAAAAGACATGTGTCATACTGTGGAAACATCTTTGCCAGTCCACTTAATAAACTGAAGCAGGCAGCGCTCTGAATTCGCCTTCACCCATATCTACGTCATCACAAACAAAGTCACCATACTGAAACAAAAATCTTTGTCCATCAATGACCGACTCTTTTGGCAGATCAGAAAAAAAACAACAGTTTGCATGGATGACTAATCCTATTAGTGTTCCGCAAGCTCGTGTACATCTGGTCCCCTAAAACTAACACTCGACAAACATGTTTTGTCTGCCATGAGAAGACACAATCAACTTTGTTTTGCTAAGCTTACTAAAGCTATTGCCATACTTTGAAGTCCTCCATATTCGAAGAGGTCATTGCCCTGGTGAAATGATCCTCTTACACTGTTGTCAAGTCTGACAGAACTGCCATCCACAAGTTCACTGGAACTTCAGTAACAATATTACTGACAGAACTGTTAATGTCACACTCATCTGCATTTTCAATGTCTACATTGCTGTCTGTAAACAATGCATCAGTCTGTACCTCAGTTTCTTTTTGACCTGTCTTTACTGAAATGCAACTAATGCCATACCATTGTGCATCTAAAGATTTCCTCAGATTATTTATATGAAACATCAGATCATCAAGGCTTGTGTTAAACAGCCACAGGTGTCCCAATATCAGATGCTAATCCGAACATATCACGAGTGCCAAAATCAACCATTACAAAATGAATAATCACACGTAACTGCACTGTGTAGGTTTAGCAAACACATTCTGTCCCTTCACAAATATTCTTGCAGTTCTTCACACATTACAATGTCCTCTTCTAACAAGCCATAATCTCTGTACGTTGTCAGGCCAATTACTACATTCCACTCTGCCAAACACAGAGCTGTTCGATAGACTTACACAAGTGCTTCTCTTTACCATCCCTCTTCTGGCTTGCCTCAGCTATATATGGGACCAACTTGCTCCCCTCGAGACATATCTTGTCATATCTGTTCTTATCCATGTACACGCAGGAGCAATCACACACCACATGCTATCGTTACATTCACGTCACAGTTCACAGTCCCAGCAACAACCGGCACCTGCAGCTTTTTAAAACAAATGCATGATTTTGCATCATTCTTACTTTTGATGGATCTCGGTGTGCGCCGCATACGAAAACCTTCTTCCTCGGCACCTGCAATGAAGAGAAAAAGGCATAAACTTAATCCATTAACAGTAATGAAGCAGGTGGAGAGATGACACATACACAAAGAGTAGTGTTTACCGCCGCGGAGGAGAGTTTTTATTCAGTCTTATAAGTGCAGGGTGCTCTGTGCAAAGTCCAGTGGATCGTTGGGTGTCAGGCATAAGAGTGTCCCTGGATTAATTCCTCCAGTGATCTGTGATCTCCGTGCCCGAGTGCATGTCCGTCCACTGTGAGTGTCTCTTCCGTGCGTGCTCCCAAGTGGGGTGTCGATCGTCAATCCTGCGAGACAGCAGACATAAAAGTTAACCCTGGCTTGCATGGGAGTGGTAGCTCCCCGTGTCTTCTGTCTCGCTGACTTTGTCCATCAATGGCTTTGTCCGCCAATCAAGTGATTTGTCCGCCAAATCAAGTGATGCTCACTTGATTGGCGAGTTGATGATCGGCAGCTGTGTCTCGTCCGTTTCCCTGGCGATGCTGATTGCGCAAGTGATGACTCGCTACAGCTGCAATACAAATTTCATCTACGATACAAATGTGAACGGACCTGAATTAATGGCACCAAACTAAGAGGCCTCTGATAAACGTCCTATATACACACATACAGATCCACTTTAGATTTTTAGATTAGATTCAACTTTATTGTCATTACACATATACAAGTACAGTGTAACGAAATGTAGTTTAGGTCTAACCAGAAGTGCAGTTAGCAAGTGCAGGATATACAGTTAGAATAAATACAGAATACAATAGTGAGAATATAATACAGTGGGCGTGGACTATAAAAATATTATGCAGTAGGTGTGTTCTATGAAAATATGACAGTAGGTATATGCTATGAACAATATATACAGATGACTATATACTATGAACATTAATGTACAGGTGGCTATGAACAGATAATAATTTAGACTAAAATAGTGCAAGTGACTTAGGTATGCATAAATTATGACATTAAAGTTGCAGTGCAATAGGTGAGTTAATGCAGTTGTTGAAGTTAATGCAGTTATTAAAGTTACGGTGCAGTATATGAGTTAATGCAGTTATTAAAGTTACGGTGCAGTATATGAGTTACTGCAGTTAATAGGTTGCAGTCCAGAAGTTTAGTTAATGCAGTTAATAGAGTTACAGTGCAGTTGATTAGTTAATGCAGTTATTGAAGTTATAGTGCAATTGATGAGTAGATGCAGTTAATAGAGTTACCGTGCAGTTGGTTAGTTAATGCAGTTATTGAAGTTAAAGTGCAGTAGATGACTAGATGCAGTTAACAGAATTACAGTGCAGTAGATGACTAGATGCAGTTAATAGAATTACAGTGCAGTAGATGACTAGATGCAGTTAATAGAATTACAGTGCAGTAGATGACTAGATGCAGTTAATAGAATTACAGTGCAGTAGATAGGTTAATGCAGTTATGGAAGTGGTCCATTAGTGCAAATGAGCATTCAGTTAAATATTCCTGGTGTGCAAGTGAGCAGTATAGAGTGCAAATGATGCTGTGTGTGTGTAAACAGTCCAGTAGAGCAGATAACATGAAGTACTGGTGTGTACAGTTCAGTCATGCATGCAGCCCTGTAGTGCAATGTAAACGGTGTTATAGCAGCATTGGAGTTAAAGGTAAGAGAGGTACTGGAATCAGTGGGGGCAGAGTTCAATAATGAAACAGCTCTGGGAAAAAAAGATGTTTCTTAGTCTGCTGGTTCTTGTCCGGAGGCACCGGAAGCGCCTACCGGAAGGCAGGAGAGTAAACAGTCTATGAGCGGGGTGAGAGGAGTCCTTGAGAATGCTGCGAGCTCGACGCAGACAGCGTTTCTTCTGGATGTCCTCAATGGCAGAAAGTGTAGTCCCTGTGATGCGCTGGGCTGTTTTCACCACCCGCTGCAGTGCCTTGCGCTCAGCAACAGAACAGTTTCCGTACCAGACTGTGACACAGTTGGTCAGGATGCTCTCTATCGTGCAGCGATAGAAGTTCACCAGGATAGTTGAAGACAGTTGGTTCTTCTTCAGTGTCCTCAGAAAGAAGAGACGCTGGTGAGCCTTCTTGACCAGGCATGAGGTGTTGGTGGTCCAGGACAGGTCCTCCGAAATGTGAGTCCCCAGGAACTTAAAACTGGAAACACGTTCAACAGCCATTCCATTAATGTGGATGGGGTCGTGTGTGTCTCCTTTCGCCTTCCTGAAGTCCACGATGATCTCCTTTGTCTTGGAGGTGTTAAGGAGCAGGTTGTTGTCGGTGCACCATGTGGCCAGGTGCCGGACCTCCTCCCTGTATGCAGTCTCATCGTTGTTGCTGATGAGACCAATCACTGTTGTATCGTCTGCAAACTTGATGAAGGAGTTAGATCCGTTCACAGGCCTGCAGTCGAGTGTGAAAAGGGAGTAGAGAAAGGGGCTCAGTACGCAGCCCTGTGGTACACCAGTGTTGAGGGTGGTGGTGGTGGAGCAGATGGGGTCTAACCTAACAAGCTGAGGCCTGTTCGTCAGGAAATCCATAATCCAATTGCAGGTAGGGTTGTTGATGCCTAGGTTTCCAAGTTTGACGATTAGCTTGGAAGGGATGACGGTATTGAATGCAGAGCTGAAGTCTACAAACAGCATACGTGCATAAGTGTCCTTATTGTCCAGATGTGTGAGCACGGAGTGCAGCGCCATGGACACTGCATCATCTGTGCTCCTATTGTTTCGATAGGCAAATTGGTATGGGTCTAGTGTGGGTGGTAGAGAGTCCTTTAGGTGTGCCAGGACCAGCCGCTCAAAGCACTTCATGACAATTGGTGTGAGTGCTACCGGGCGGTAGTCGTTCAGGCACGTCGGGTTTGAATTTTTGGGGATGGGCACAATGGAGGTGGATTTAAAACATGCTGGAACCACTGCTTGGGCGAGGGACAGGTTGAAGATGTCCGTGAAGACCCCAGCGAGGTGCTCTGAACATGCCCGGAGTACGCGACCAGGGATGCCATCTGGGCCAGCAGCCTTGCGCGCGTTGATCCGACTTAGTGCATTGTGAACATCAGTGGAGTTAAGTTTGATGATTGGGTGGTCAGCAGAGGGTGTGAGCTTGGTAGTTGTTTCCTTATTGTCTCTCTCAAAGCGAGCATAAAAGTCATTAAGCTCGTTCAGGAAGACGGCATCTGTGGCTATGGGGGTGGAGTGGTTGGGTTTGTAATCACTGATGGCCTGGATGCCCTGCCACATGCGTCGAGGGTCAGAATTGGAAAAATGCTCCTCTAGCTTCAACTTGTAGCAGTGCTTGGCCTTTTTGATGCCCCTCTTCAGATTTGCCCTAGAAGTACTATAGGCCTGTGCATCTTCCGATCGGAAGGCAGTGTTACGTGCTTTCAACAGGAGGCGCACTTCCTTGTTCATCCATGGCTTCTGATTAGGGTACGTGGTGATCTGCTTCTGGGTTGTGACACTATCAATGGTGGAATTTATGTAGTCCAATACAGAAGAGGTGTAGCTGTTGATGTCCGTGTGAGAGCCACTGGTGGCCTGAGAAGCAAACAGACTCCAGTCTGTGTGTAGAAACCTTTCCTGGAGTGTTAAGTCTGCCCCTGCAGGCCACACCTTGATGGTCTTCACTGATGGCTTCACACGATTAATAAGATTAATGTACTTGGGGGTGAGGAACAAAGAAAGGTGATCAGATTGACCCAGGTGGGGGAGGGGTGTCGCGGCGTAAGCTTCAGCCATGTTTGTGTAGACATGGTCCAAAGTTTTGTTTCCTCTTGTGTGGCAGGAAACATGCTGATGAAATTTAGGGAGCACTGTCTTTAAGTTTGAGTGATTAAAATCTCCCGCAACAATAAATGCAGCCTCCGGGTGAGCAGTCTGTTGTTTACTGATGGCTGCATGAAGTTCTTTCATAGCAAGCTTGGCATCAGCATCCGGTGGAATATAAGCTGCCGTTATAATGGTGGAAGTGAATTCCCGTGGCAGATAAAACGGTCTACATTTAACCATGAGAAACTCAAGGTTAGCCGAGCAGTGTCTCCCGACAATAACAGAGTTCGTGCACCAAGTTTTGTTGATGTAGATGCACAATCCACCTCCTCTTGTCTTACCGGATTCCTCTGCCGTTCTATCCGCCCGGTGTGTGTTGTAGCCCGCTAACTCAATAGCGTTGTCCGGTATACCGCTGTGTAGCCATGTTTCCGTGAAGATTATGACATTGCAGTTCAAAAGTCTTTTGCTGTTGATGATGCGGAGTCTAATCTCGTCCATTTTGTTCACTAATGATCGAACATTAGCAAGGAAAATGCTGGGTAAAGAGAGCCGGTGTGGTGTTAGCTTTAGCCTAGCTCTTAGCCCTCCGCGCTTCCCCCGCCTTTGTTTACGATCTCGACGCCGCCGACGAGCACTTCCGCCCGGCCGTGTGAGGTACGTAGCATCAGATGTTCTGACGATCTCAGGGACGAGTTGAATGTTGCTGATGCAACTTCCGGACATGCGTAAACTGATATCCAAAAGCTCCTGCCGGGTGTACGATGTAA
The DNA here is from genome assembly GCF_947034865.1 of Barbatula barbatula. NCBI lineage: Eukaryota > Metazoa > Chordata > Actinopteri > Cypriniformes > Nemacheilidae > Barbatula > Barbatula barbatula. The sequence goes on along the minus strand of NC_136780.1, from coordinate 21,033,923 downwards.
ATGCACAACTGTTCTGGACGAACAGACCCGAGATGAGCAAGAAATACACTATATAAAAGCTAAAACTGGAGAGACGCTGAGCCTCGCGATGTTCACGCGCCGCCATCTTGGTCATCCCTTCAAATGACAAGCAAAGACAAATTATAGAACAATCACAAATTTAATTTATAGTCTTTTAAAATAGATTGATGAGCTCCACAATAGTATCATTTGTTTAAAGTAAAGGCAGTTTGAAGATCCACTAAACACTTGGCATAACACACGGACGGGTACAAAGGAGGTGTATGGTATAACACAATTATATATAACAGTAGCATGAGTCAAAATATGCACAAACATGAATATAATGTCCAAACTATATTAAACAAAACCACAAACAAAACTAAACAAAATACAACCAAAAGAAATCTAAAGATGGGTGTTGCTTCCTTATAAAAACAAGATTGGTAGCAGATGAGGGCATTAACATACTTATAAAAGGATTGGAGGCAGGAAATGTCTATGGCACATCCAACCAAGTGGAAGCTAATCACTACCTACCATGGGGCATAATAGCACACACACATGATGAACTGTCTACCAGATACAGGGTTGATAATGCACTCAAGCTTTGTCCAAAACTGCTACCTATTGTAGGACTACGGTATTTACTAGTCCTGCGTGTTCAAAATTTGGAAGGATGAGGGGAACAAACGGTTTTAAAAGTAATAGAGTTTATTCATCAGATGTAAAAGCTTCTTTCCAGCTGGGGTTGCTTCTCATATACATGAGTAAGACAAACAACCACGAGCCTTCCGGTTCACAGATATTTAAAACATATTTGACGTTGTTTCTCTCTTCAGGCTCCTCCCCTGCCCTGGGGCGGGCGTTCATTCCTCTGAAACCAATCACCTCGGGACACGTTAATCTGACTCCATTTCCAGCAAACTGTTGGTTTTCTGCAAAACATGATTTGAGAACAGCTGAATGTGATTAATGACAGGAACATTCTTTCGCGCACACACACACACTCGTTATCATAAACTCAGCTCCTGCATTCCTCACAGCTCTTGTTTCTCACTCCTGCAAACTAGTTTTCTAGTTTTCTAGTTTAAAACACCCGCACAGCATAAACATACTCATATCATTATATTTGACAGTAAAACAACAGTAAATATAAACTTATAATGCATAGAACATCGTAAACCCATCACTATCCACAAAATATTCATGTATTACCTGATATCTGAATGAACACATATATTCCCTTCATTCAATTTGAAATCATTCAATCACACATAACATTTAAAAACACCATCTAAAGGGATGAATTATCCTCTAAACACACATTGACCTCAAGAGTCCTCAAGAATCCTAAACATCACACAAAAAACAATAAAGAAACGACATCACTTTTACCAGACGAGGAAGAAAAACAATACAAAAATATTAAATCAATTACATTCTAGTGTTTATAATGTTATTCATATTTGCTTGTTCAACACGTACTTCCAAATGAATGTATCATATTGATTCTTGTGTGTATTTCTCTGAACAATAAGCACAAACATCAATAAAATCAACTTGCCATATTAAGGTCACCATGCAATCAAACTGGAACATTGTAAATGTTTTACACAGTGTTTCTGTGATGATGATCAATTATTTATCAGTTTTATTTATCTGCACTTATAATCTTTCATCGAAAAGCTCATCTACCCCTCTCCACAAAAACAAAAAGGAGGTAGGACTATACAGACCATCTATTGGCCAGGCATTTTGAGCTCCCCCCTTCAGGCCCGACTTAAATGAAACCAATCAAAAAGTAAGTTGGGCATTGAGGGGAGGGTTAAAAATGCCTGACCATTGGACAGTCATTATAGTTTTATCACTTTTCTGTTGCTGACGTAATGTGGTGAAGAATTGTTGTTGAGTGAGAGAGGAGCTTAATGTTTTTTTGTTAAACATTACAAGTTATTTTGAAGAATTAGTGGTGTGCACAGATAAATCATTCATAATACTCACTGTAACACTTGTGTGAAGAACTACAACCTCTTTTCTTGTGTTTATTTGATAATGGATGATAAAAATTTGCATGTAAGTGATATAAATACAGAAGAAATGTTACCTGTCCGTGTGTTACGTAGTGTTACAAAGTACATAATAATTATTTATTTAAGTTACACATAAGCTAAGTGTATATTGAATCATTGTGTACACAGTCTCCAGACTCACATAATCAACAATATTAGCTAATTCATGAAAAACGTTTTAGTATTTTGTTATAGAGATTAAGGTAAGGAATATGATTATTTATGTAGTTTTACATCACGTCATGAGTGTATGTTAGCATTGTTTGTCTTTGGCATCTGACAAAGCACTTTGAAGATGATCGATTGTGGATAAATTAATTATAAAAAAATAACCTGCTTGCTGATTATGATTTGTGTTTGTTCCCAGGACATTCTGAGATTCTAGATTCTTTCAAGACTACTGTCAAAATTAGAGCTAGCTCTGATAAGATCACCACTTGATCTTGACTTCTTGGAATTTACATGTCGTCAAGAAATGTACCTGTGTCAGACACTTTCAAGACATGTTGATGTTCCACCCCAATTATCCAGGCCCTGCAGGCGCTCTTTGCTCTTTAGAGCCCCTTCGACAGAAGTAACTACTGTGGCTGGAGGAACAGGGCGTCCAAGATGTGACATCGACAGGAAGACTTTGGCAGAGCTTTGTGAACAAAATTTCTCAAAGCACTACATCGCAAAACTTCTGGGTGTTTCATGTCGCACTGTGTGTAGACTAATGAGAGAATTTGAAATTTCTACAAAAACATATAGCGCAATAAGCGACAAAGACCTTAATAGTTTGGTTGTACAGATTAAAACTGAAATGCCCTCTGCTGGATATGAATGGTCAAAGGTAGGCTACAATCTATGGGAATTCACGAACAATGGAGAAGAGTTTCTGCTTCAATGCACGAAGTGGATTCGGTAGGAGTACTCACGAGAATGTATGGACTGGGATGTGTGGTACACCGCACATATTCTGTTAGAGGCCTCCTGTCTCTTTGGCATGTGGACACCAATCACAAGTTGATAAGGTTTTCACAGTATTTCTCCACATTAAATGAATTAAACTATTTTGCTTTGAAACCGTGAACATTAATTAACTTAGTCTTAAGCTAATAGTTACAATTATTGTTTTTCTTATTTTGTGAAAATTGTCAGTTTTGGGGCAGTCTATACAGTGCCTTGTGAAAGTATTCGGCCCCCTTGAACTTTTAGACCTTTGGCCACATTTCAGGCTTCAAACATAAAGATATAAAACTGTAATTTTTGTGAAGAATCAACAACAAGTGGGACACAATTATGAAGTGGAACGAAATTCATTGGATATTTCAAACTTTTTTAACAAATAAAAAAACTGAAACATTGGGCGTGCAAAATTATTCAGCCCCTTTACTTTCAGTGCAGCAAACTCTCTCCAGAAGTTCAGTGAGGATCTCTGAATGATCCAATGTTGACCTAAATGACTAATGATGATAAATAGAATCCACTTGTGTGTAATCAAGTCTCCGTATAAATGCACCTGCTCTGTGATGGTCTCAGGGGTCCGTTTAAAGCGCAGAGAGCATCACGAAGAACAAGGAATACACCAGGCAGGTCCGAGATACTGTTGTGGAGAAGTTTAAAGCCGGATTTGGATACAAAAAGATTTCCCAAGCTTTTAACATCCCAAGGAGCACTGTGCAAGCGATAATATTGAAATGGAAGGAGTATCAGACCACTGCAAATCTACGAAGACCCAGCCGTCCCTCTAAACTTTCAGCTCATACAAAGAGAAGACCGATCAGAGATGCAGCCAGGAGGCCCATGATCACTCTGGATGAACTGCAGAGATCTACAGCTGAGATGGGAGACACTGTCCATAGGACAACAATCAGTCGTATACTGCACAAATCTGGCCTTTATGGAAGAGTGGCAAGAAGAAAGCCATTTCTTAAAGATATCCATAAAAAGTGTAGTTTAAAGTTTGCCACAAGCCACCTGGGAGACACACCAAACATGTGGAAGAAGGTGCTCTGGTCAGATGAAATCAAAATAAAACTTTTTGGCAACAATGCAAAACGTTATGTTTGGCATAAAAGCAACACCGCTCATCACCCTGCCTACACCATCCCCACTGTCAAACATGGTGGTGGCAGCATCATGGGTTGGGCCTGCTTTTCTTCAGCAGGGACAGGAAAGATGGTTAAAATTGATGGGAAGATGGATGGAGCCAAATACAGGACCATTCTGGAAGAAAACCTGATGGAGTCTGCAAAAGACCTGAGACTGGGACGGAGATTTGTCTTCCAACAAGACAATGATCCAAAACATAAAGCAAAATCTACAATGGAATGGTTCACAAATAAACATATCCAGGTGTTAGAATGGCCATGTCAAAGTCCAGACCTGAATCCAATCGAGAATCTGTGGAAAGAACTGAAAACTGCTGTTCACAAACGCTCTCCATCCAACCTCACTGAGCTCGAGCTGTTTTGCAAGGAGGAATTGGCAAAAATTTCAGTCTCTGATGTGCGAAACTGATAGAGACATACCCCAAGCGACTTACAGCTGTAATCGCAGCAAAAGGTGGTGCTACAAAGTATTAACTTAAGGGGGCTGAATAATTTTGCACGCCCAATTTTTCAGTTTTTTATTTGTTAGAAAGGTTTGAAATATCCAATAAATTTTGTTCCACTTCATGATTGTATCCCACTTGTTGGTGAGTCTTCACAAAAAAAATACTGTTTTATATCTTTATGTTTGAAGCCTGAAATGTTGCAAAAGTTTGAAAAGTTCAAGGGGGCCGAATACTTACTAATATATTGATAACTAATGTCACCAGCATCACTTCAATTACATTGCATTAACATAAAAAACATACCGAGACCTTAGCCCCGACACTGTTTTGTTGAGAACTGATGCCTTTTTATCAATACGTGTAATTCCGGACACAAAACAAATATAGAAAGTCAACTTACGAAACTCAAGCCGGATAGTAGGACGCCCGGTCAAACAAGCTACCATGGGGAAGCTTCGGGATTGCGTGACCCCATTAGGGCAAGATCCTCTTCTGGCCCCCTAGTAAGGGGTCAGGAGGCTGACAGACGCCAACCTGGTTTACGAACCTTGGTAACGAATTTTCGATTACATGAGTGCACGGTTGTTCTCGAGCGCATCCGCGTACATGTGGGTGTCGCTCCCCCCGGTCAGCTCGGAACGAGTGGTAATGCTGTTGACTCTTCCGAAACAGTGCAAACTGCTGTCGCCCCTGGGGGCAGGCTCCGCCGTAGCCGGCCCTCAAGTCGAGGAGATGCCCGATGGAGCTGGTGTTATGGTGTACTCTGTGTGGCGTGTCGTTCGGCACTCTAGCACAGCTGAAGTTTCAGTCTGTGCATCCGAGAGCGCTCGTTAGATACAGATGTAGCTGGTGTGACAGCGCAGCTCCCAACATCAGACGATACCCAGACACCTTTAAATCTGCTGAAGAAAACTCAGGAGATGCGGAGAGTGTTGGGCGAGTTTCGTTCCAAGAGAGCTTGCAGCGTCCACGAGATGCACGTCCACCTCGAGATCTGCAACCGTAAAAGGAGTGTGGCCCGCCTGACAAGCCATGTCCCGGTTAGGGCGGAAGAAGCGGGAACCTCAAGGGCTTTGCCGACCGGGACCACTGGCGTTTTGACTCGTGCTAAACGCCGCAGATTAGAAGAGTCAGCCGACAGGGTAGCACCGTTGGAACCTGCTGTGAGTCCATCAGTCCCTCTACAGACAACCACCTTGCCAGAGGGTGGGCTCAGAGACTCGTTCCGAGAGCTCGTTTGCAAAATGGTGAGCGAGGTAGAGGGTGATGGCACAGAAGATTTCCCTGCGCTGACTACCTGGCTCGAAAACAGTGATCAGGTACCTGCCCTGGTCGCATTCGCGACCTGTGCTATGTTGAGAGGCATTCTCAACGCCAAAGGTATGGATGCCCCAAGGATCTCTCTCGGCAGAAGGCGGCGTCGCCACTCCCGGAGTGTTCAAAGACGGAGGTCAAGAGATCAGACGAGGCGCCGGACCTTCCGTCAATACCAACTGTGGTCTAAGAACGACCAGACTTAGGTAAAGTGTTAGGTAAAGTGTTGGTGATCTGCCTTGTACGTTGTTAAATATTGTTGTCTGTGCTCTGTCTCTCCCTCACTCTGCTTGCCTTGCAGCTAATTAGTCACACCTGAAGCTCATAAGGACTGTTGCAGAGCTACGCTATAAGAGAGCAGAGTGAACACTGTTGAGGGGAGGTTCACGTCGACCCTGCACCAGACTTGTGTGTTGCAATAATCAAGTGTGAAACCGGTGTGTGTTGTCCTGGTGTATTGCAGTGCATCTTTTGTGAATGCTAGGGTGTCAGGTTTGATATCAGGTAGTGATTTTTCCCTTTATCTCCTTGTTTTTGTCTAACTTTGTTTCGGTATTAAAAGGTATTGTAATTATATTATATTCCATCCATCCATTTTCTTCCGCTTTATCCGGGGCCGGGATAGAGATGCCCAGACATCCCTCACCTCTAGTTCTTCCGGGGGGACACCGAGGCATTCCCAGGCCAGCCGGGAGACATAGTCCTACCAGCGTGTCCTAGGTCTAACAGGGAAGGCGTCCAGGAGGCATCCGGAACAGATGCCCAAGCCACCTCAGCTGACCCCTCTCGATGTGGAGGAGCAGCGGCTCTTCTCCAAGCTCCTCCCGGGTGACCGAGCTTCTCACCCTATATCTAAGGGATCGCCCAGCCACACTGCGGAGGAAGCTCATTTCGGCCGCCTGTATCCGGGATCTTGTCATTTCGGTCATGAACCAAAGCTCATGGCCATAGGTGAGAGTAGGAACATAGATTGACCGGTAAATTGAGAGCTTCGACTTGTGGCTCAGCTCTTTCTTCACCACGACGGACCGGTACATCGACCGCATTACTGCAGAAGCTGCACCGATCAGTCTGTCAATCTCCCGTTCCATCCTTCCCTCACTCATGAACAAGACCCCAAGATACTTAAACTCCCCCACTTGAGGCAGGAATTCTTCACCAACCTGAAGTGGGCAAACCACCCTTTTCCGACTGAGGACCATGGCTTCGGATTTGGAGGTACTGATTTTCATTCAAAACACTCGGCTGGAAACTGTCCCAGTGCATGCTGAAGGTCCTGGCTTGAAGGGGCCAACATGACAACATAATCCGCAAATAGCAGAGACGAAATCGTGTGGTCCCCAAACCTGACACCCTCCGGCCCCTGGCTGCGCCTAGAAATTCTGTCCATAAAAATTACGAACAGAACCGGTGACAAAGGGCAGCCCTGCCGGAGTCCGACTTACTGCCGGCAATGCGAACCAAGCTCCTGCTTCGGTCGTACAGGGACCTGACAGCCCTTAGCAAAGGACCACAGACCCCATACTCCCGAAGCACCCTCCACATGATGCCGCGAGGGACACAGTCGAATGCCTTCTCCAAATCCACAAAACACATGTGGATTGGTTGGGCAAACTCCCATAAACCCTCCAGCACTAGAGGGTGTAGAGCTGGTCCAGCGTTCCACTGCCCGGACGAAAACCACACTGTTCCTCTTGAATCTGAGGTTCTACTATCGGCCGTATTCTCCTTTCCAGTACCCTGGCATAGACTTTCCCAGGGAGGCTGAGAAGTGTAATCCCCTGTAGTTGGAACACACCCTCCGGTCCCCCTTCTTAAAAAGAGGGATCACCACCCCGGTCTGCCATCCCAGAGGCACTGTCCCCGACCGCCACGCGATGCTGCAGAGGCGTGTCAGCCAAGACAGCCCCACAACATCCAGAGACGTGAGGTACTCAGGGCGAATCTCATCCACCCCCGGTGCCTTGCCACCGAGGAGTTTCTTGACTACCTCAGTGACTTTGGCTTGGGTGATGGACGAGTCCACCTCTGAGCCCTCGGCCTCTGCTTCCTCAGTGGAAGACGTGACCGTGGATACTCGAAGTACTCCTTCCACCGTCCGACGACATCCCCTGTTGAGGTTAACAGCTTCCCACCTCCACTGTAAACAGCGTTGGTAAGGCACTGTTTCCCTCTCCTGAGGCGCCGGACGGATTGCCAGAATCTCTTCGAGGACAGTCGATAGTCCTTCTCCATGGCCTCACCAAACTCCTCCCAGGTCCGAGTTTTTGCCTCCACAACCACCCGGGCAGCTGTCCGCTTGGCCTGCCAGTACCCGTCAGCTGCCTTAGGAGTCCCACAAGCCAACCAGGCCCGATACATTTACAGATATCCAAAGCAACTTACAAGTAGTTTTATACAGTGGCACATTACTGCAGAGCAATCAGGGGTAAGGTGCCTTGCTCTTCAGTCATGACCTGCTGGCACTGAGATTAGAACCAGGAAACCTTCTGATCACAAGCCCAATGCTCTAACCATTGATCTGAAGACCATCCACACAGCCTATGTTTCGAAGTGGGGGGCTGTGTCGCCACGTGGCAGGTTGGGTTCCTTCAGTACAGGACAGTTGGCGGCCAACGAGCACTTTGGCGGGGCAATCACACCATAGGAAGTACAGGAAAGCCTTATGCAAACTGCGAACGATTCCGCGTTGGGCCCAGACAAGGTTGATAAGCAGGGCATCCTTGCATGGGACCCCGACTGCGAGACCCTCGCACACCTGTTCAACACGTAGTTGATCACTGGAGTCGTACCCCCCATCTGAAGTGGTGCAGTATGGTACTTCTGCCCAAATCAGTTGACCCTGGGGAAGCGATGGAGGTCGGTAATTGGAGGCCAATCACCATCGGGTCTATGATTTTAAGGCTCTTCTCTAGGGAGGTCTCAAAGCGGCTGACTGAGGTTTGTCTGCTCCACCAAAGGCAAAGGGGGTTCCTTCCCAACCCGGATGCTCTGAAAACATCGAGATGTTGTGTGGCATGATCCGGAATTGCAAGAGAGAGCATGCAGATCGACTTCTCTCAGGCGACTCAATCTCCCATGAGCACCTTCTCAGTGCTCTCTGGTCGATCAAGGTGGACACCCATGTCGAAAAATTACTCCAGAACTTTTACACGGACGGCGTGACGACTGTCGAGGTGGATTGCTTTACCCCCGACATCAATCTGAGGGTTGGTATAAAGTAGGGGGACCCCCGTCTCCTCTGCTTTTCAACCTGGCCATGGATCCTCTTATCCATGAACTGGAAAGCACTGTTACAGGTTATCGTATTGGGGGGCACGAGTCTGGCGTTTGCCGATGACCTCCTGCTGGTGAGTCTCTTAGGAAGGGATGAGGCGGAACCTTCCTCAAAAAGTCTCATCCGTGTGGAATTATTTTCTTTTCAGGTTGAAAATGTGGCTAGATTTCTCGACTTCATGGACCCTAAACAGCCGTCCCTGTTGTTTGTGAGGAACAGGGAGAAATCAAAACTGTATCTGCGTGAGCTCACTGAGACCAAGTTGACCAAGCAAATTCAGCTCAACTACTTGAAGAGCCAGAAAAGGTTAGTATGATTTGATGCTTTTGGTACTTTGTATGATTTTGACGCTTCATTGGTCTTAAAAGCATGTCATGACTTAAACGCTTGTCATTCTTGCAACAGATTTCTGCAGTACCACACGGTCAACTCGGACCTCATGCACAGTGACGAACAGCTGCACAGAGGCCGAAAACACTATCTAGTACATCAGGTCTCTGCAGAAAAGCTGCGCAAAACTTGTCAGCAAGGAAATCGCCCATAACAGATATGCACAAGCAAGTTATTTAATTCACTTTGATCTTTTTATAAAGGCACGATTTGCTGACGCAGCCAGGGCAGCTCACATCAAGGGACTCCTGGGGGGTGCTGGAGAAGGCCAAGAGCGACTTGTTCCCGGAGAGAGCATTTGAGGAAACTATGTCAGAGAGCATCCTGGTTCTCTACTACTTGGCAGTCGTCTTACTGAAAAATCTCCAGCGGCCGGGAGTTGTCGAGCACATGACGGTGCGTATTATTGCGGTGTCTGCATTGTGTACCTGTCACTTTGTCCTCTTTTTTTTTTTACCTGTGTTGCATTCTTGTTTTTTGTAGGTAGTGTTAGGACTCTGTCCTTCCTGTCTCGAGCTTTCTAGCTCCCTGGGCAGAGTCATGACATTGCCATGTCTTTCGTGTTTCTGTTGTGTTATGTGTGGAGACATGTGGCTTTATGTTGTTACTTAATGCCACGTGTCTTCCTGTTATGTCTCTCAGCCCCACCCTCCTATCTCCTGTAGTTTCATTAGGGTTTCATTCCCATCGTCTGTTTTGTAATTCACCTCGTTAGGGTTTCATTCCCATCAGCTGTCACCACTCTCCCCATGTAATCACTCCTCGTTAGTGTCTCCCTTTATATGGTCTCAGTTTCTCTCTGTTCAGTGTTGGTGCATTGTCTTTATCTACTATCTATATCAATGTCTACTGTTCATGCTTAACACGTCTTTGGATTACATGTTGTTCCTGTTCCAGTTTGTAGACTTATTATTTCTCTTTTATATAGACCTTGTTTTTCCCCTCGTGGAAAGTGTTTGTTTCTAGTGTTTGTTGGCTAGTGTGATTTTGTTCTTGTTTTTCCCCATTGCGGGTGCTTGATTTAATAAAGTTTTTTGTTATACCTTCGTCTGCCTGCATCTGGGTTCTGTCCAAACCATTTTGTGACAGGTAGATGAGTGGAAGAGCAGAGTGGCTAACCCCAATATGGACGAGGCTGTTATTGGGGTAAAGGAGCACAAAACATCAGCTCAACAAGTGGTAACATTTGTTCTGTCGGCCGAGGAGGTTTATCAGATGCATGTACATTGTTTTTATCTACCAGAACAAACAGAACTTTATCTTCATTTATGTTTGTCATCTGCCATCAGTGGTTTGGTGCTTACTATGAGGAGATCAGGCCAGAACTTCCCCTGGACGGGGTGTCTGTGAAATTCCAGAGGCAGCTCTATGAGGGCTGGATTAAAGCACAGCTGAAACTGCGAGTGCAATCTGTCATCTGTAAGAATTTTTTTTTATTTTGGAAAAAGTCTTGCACAGCTGTGCACAATACTGAAGATTGTTAAGTACACTACAAGTAACAAAATTGTTCTTTTAGTTTTTTGGCCGGCGACTTCCAAAAGAAAAACATGACATTGGTTGGATTACGAGCCAGGGCTGGAAAAGCAACACTCCTTCCAGCAATTAAAGGGCTTCATTGGCCTGTCCCGGAGGAAGGAGGGGGCGAGCAGAACTACACCTCAATGGTACTTTTCAGCGCCACCGTGAAGGGAATCGAGGTGAGGACGATGCTGACCAGCTCGGCGCTTTACACGTACCTGCGCTGCGCCGGACTCCATTAAATCTTCAACGACGCCGAAGCTATCGTGGATCACCTTTTTATCCAGTCGGCGGCGTTTGACTTGAAAATGAGCGTCAACGGCTTTCTCGTATCCATCCATCCTGCGGGCGAGAGTGGCGATTCAGGCTGTGGGACGCCGACAAGGCACAGGACGCGCAGCCGGCAGGGCACGGCGGCTGCTGGTCCGGTGGCCAGAAGAAGAGTCGTTAAACGGTCCGCCACATTCTATTGTGTGAACAGCTGATGTGTTTTGTTGTTTACTTTATGAAAGTGTTTGTCTTGTAAATAGTTTTGAAATGGTGTTCAATAAACGTTTCCGGTTTTCCTCAATCCTATTTGACTGTCTGCTTATTTCACTAAAAGAACGGTTTTAAATATGATTTTACAAATTTTGCAACAACCCTGCTTTTGTGTATGCTATTCAGAAAATTCATTGAGGTTCTGTACATGTCCTATCCAACATTTTAACAGTCTCCATACTCTTTGAAAAGATGGACAAAATGTCGCAACTTAACATGATTAACACACGCAGTCGTGGGTTTACATTTTTTTACCAACAATCGGGAGAAATTCTATCAGTGCTAATGGCCATTTGTTTACACCATCGGGCAATGCCGCGATGCCAGCAGAGACCGTCGGATCGTCTGGTTGAATTGACAAGTAGAGTTGTGTGTCATCCGCATAGCAAAATCTGTAAGAGTAGGACATATTCTACTGTTTTTATTCCTTTCACAACTACATATTCTATGGGCATTACCAGAGGAAAATTGCATGTGACATATGTTGCTCTCCTTTAACCGGTTGCAAGACATCCATTTTTTCCACAAGACTTAGACAATATACTGTTTTCTGAAAGAGTCTCAACCACCTCTTTCACAACTGATTCACCTATATGCCCAAAGTGTTTCTGGAGAACAGTCTTCACATTCGTGTATAAAAGTGGCACAGATAACTGAACTATTTGGCAAAGCTGTTGAATTACCTCTGGTATGTGAAGTAAGGTTTGCATTTTTAGAAAAAGAGATGCTAATTATGCTCCTTTGGTTTACGAGAACTCTTCATAGACGCAAGACGTACAAACTGTATATTCCATGCCTTAACCCTAAACCCCTAAACCTAACATCACAGAAAACCTTTTCTTTTAAAAAATTATAATTTAGTATGTTTTTTAGGCAATTATGTTTACGAGGACACAGACACACAGTTTACATGCACAAAAGTATTAGGACACCCCCTTTTCTTGAACAGGTTTGACTGCTTTAGTCATTTCCGTGACAACAAATCTCAAAGCATATAATGATATTCTAGGGAACTGTGTGCTTCTCATTTTAAAGCAGCAGTTTGGGATGGGTCTACAAATACATAGTTTCAGTGTGAAACAACTTGACTTGTGTGCATAAAGCACATTTGGTGTGACTTTTAATTTAACTTTGAGCCAAAAACTCATCAAGGGTGCTTAGAGTTTGGGCCCAGCAGTTCAAACGTTGTCCTGAGACCACTCCCTTCCGGGACCAGGTGGTGAACCTGCAGGCGCTCCCCTCCGGGGAGGACGACCCAACCTTCAATGTGTTGTGTCCAGTATGCGCGCAGTGCCTCTATCTGGACCGCACACGGAGCCTCAGAAGCTCCGAGCAGCTCTTTGTCTGTTATGGAGGACAGCATCCGGGGAGGGCTGTCTCCAAACAGATATTGTGCACTGGATTGTGGTTGCCATTACAGTGCATACCAGTCCCAAGATCGCCCGTGCCCGCTGGAAGTGAGAGCCCACTCCACTCGGAGTATGGCCTCATCGTGGGAAAATCCAATAAAACAAACTGAAAAGAAGTTTGCATTACATGCCGTTAGGACACAATGTAGACACATTCCATTTATTAAGTGGTTCGCGGATGTTTTTTTTGGGGGGGAGTGCCACGGTGATGTCCACGCGTCCCCCACTCCCCATGGGGCCCTGCGGACACGGGTTGGTCGGCTGATGCCCCGGCGAGACGAGCAGATTTTAGGCCAATGTAATGCAGTTCAGCCATAGTCCATGAGGGGGAGATTGCACGTCCCCCCACAGGTCTGTTTGAATGGTCCCGTCACCAGCCGCTTTGATGGCAGGTTGACCGTGCAGGCGACCCGGACTATTTTTTCCACCTGACTCACTATCTCCTCCCTAGTGAGGCGGGGTCAACGGCCACGCCCCCCCGGACCATGGACCCGTTATTCTGCCCATTGTTAAATAGCTTTATATTATTAGATATATTCTGGAATTTACATTGTGACAAGGTTGACGTTATTCTGAAAAATATATTGACATATTTGAATAGAGCAGCTAGTAAATTTGGTTTCGATAAATGGTGCGTTGATCTTGATGTCCAATTCCAGGTTGCCGTGGGAACAGGAACGAAGAAGCCTGCTTGGATGACTCGGGTAGCAAACTTTAGCAATAGTTGTGCAGTCATATAAAAGAGACAACGCATTGAGAAATATCAAATTTTATTCATGACATGGATGGGTAATTATAAGCTTATGTAAAAAAATTATATAAAATATTAAATAAACAATAGAGAATATTAACTCACTATATACAATCATTTTAAAACTATGAATCTACAATATTTAACAGTGAATTAAGTAGAATATTTAAAAACTATTTACACATAACCTCACATAAGAATCAATTCAGCAATGAGCATTTAAAAAAGAATACAACACAGAACAAAAAAAACTACAAATCCATTAAAAAACTAAAACCCAGATCTTTAACTTCATGGATGTTAATGTTGTGATCTGAAAGAAAAAGGGGAGAGTTAGTTAAATTGCTGACTTTTTTTCCACCATAGAAGCATCGAAAGCACAATTGAACACCTACTCATAGCTTTGCGAATGGCCTTTTCCTCTGAAAGGGTGATGGTGGGAGTATCTGTGATAAAACAAAGCATTGGTTTAGTTTTCAGCGTTGGAATGCTAACTAACCAACTAACGGCTTAAGACATACCGAGGTTGTCCAGCATGTCCAGTTCATCCTCACTAAATAAGAGGGGACTGAATAAGCTACCCTCGCTGGCAAAGGCTGTAAAGGCAGGAATGGGAGGGAAGGCACTGCCAGGAGGGCTAATTTTAGGGGTAGTTGGCTCAGGAGTCACACAGGGACTGCCTTTTAGAAAACTAAGCACAAAGGAAGCAATTAAATGTGTTTTATGAATGACTTAAAGATATGTCTCTATGTGAAGCTTTAAAATGCTTTTCAAACTGTTTGAAAAACACATTGCACAAGGGGCAGGTCTGTCCTCCGAGATAGACACTGCCCCTTGCCAACTTCTGCCATAGCTGGTGCTCCTGAAGGTTTTTGATTCCGTGGAACCCCCTCAGGTGCCGTTTAAAATTTGTAATGTCCTAGTGGCATAGGGGACACTAGACTGTGGAACCTGGGAAATAAAAAAACACAAAAGGAAGTTTCATGTAATTCGATCATGCACAAGGTTCAAATGAGCTGACATGCATGCAGGGCAAACATCAGATGCAGTAAAAATACACAAGTTAGAATGCAAACACATGCCATTGAATGAAATACATTGCAGAGCGTGATGAGCATATGCAAAAGACACAGATACTTTGCATTGCACACTGGGCTACACGTTTTGCTGAATTACATGGAAATTACATTTAAAAGAAAGCAAAGTTATACTCACATGCGGCATTGCTTTGTTATCTGGATAAAACCATGTGCTTTCACTGAAAACTATGATGGCTGCTCGAGGCGGTTTATTTACAAATATCTTGCTCTGACAGACTCTCACTAACTCACCTGAGCTTTAAAGGAAATTCATTCATGCACACAGAAAACTACATTAAATGCCTTATAAATGACATTTCTGGATACTTATACAGCTACATTATGCATCGATGATTCCTATTGATGCCCTTTATGAACAAAATGCTTAGTTTACACTGATTTTACATAGTTTGATTACTTTGCAGAATGTGACGGTTTCTGACTGCAAACTTCCTGGATGTGAATGTTGTTGATTATATGTATTCTTAGCTCTTTTTTTGTACAGAGTATGAATGTTATAGCATCTGACACAGGCCGTGCATGCACATTATGCTTAGGTGAAACAGAATACAGAGTGTTTTGTCACTTTTCATCTTTTGTATGGTGGAGGTGTAGGGGTGGTGTGGTTGAGGAATGGTAATGCAGGGCAATACAGGGCCGGTTGAGGAACAATGCAGCAGGGAGCAGGGTGGCAGCTCAGGCACTGTATCAGGCGCTGGAGGGGCGATCGTTGGGGTGTCTGCGGATCGGCGACTCCTTAGGGGACCACCTCCGCTTGAGTGACGTCAACATGATGCTGTCCTCCCTGTAGGACTGGGTTGCTGATGGCTCCTCTTCAGGCGACGTCTATGTGACAGAGGATAGCAATGGGCAGGAGACAAAATTTGCCAGAGACATGACTGTGACAGGAGACAAACCTAGACTCCAGTGTGGACACGCCCAACTCCTGGTACACAGGCTCTGCCTGGTCCTCGCTGGTGCTTTGCGACGTCAGCGAAGACACATCTTCATCGCGCCGCCTTCGCTTGCATGGCCTCTTGCCGACCTTGCACAGCGGCTTGAACTCATCCGGCACATCTGTCCCCTGCAGCACCTTTTCAAACAGCTGCCTGTGTTCCCACGCCTCCTTACTCGAGAGGTTGCAGGCATAAAACTTATCAGCCCTCTGTGAGTCGTGGCACATGAACCGCAACATCTTTAACCTGTCCTCGACACTCCCGTTGTTCCTTGCCTGTAGAGAGAAGAAAAGACGATTTAGACACAATAACCACACAAAAACAAACAGTTTACCTCTTCTCACTTCAATAAAGGCGATTTTCTTATTGAATATCGAGGAGAGGTCATAAATAAAGAGGAAACTGAAAGAAGACTTAAACTTTATGACAATGCACTCGAAGTGTTTTTATTTGAGTTCCGTTTTAATGGAAAACAACTATGTAAATTGAATAAAGCCATATACATACCAATGTAAATATTGCAAATGAACAAAGATGTTAATCAATCAGAAACTAGTGACTTCTATGTACTTATTGTGTTACTATGATGTTCTGGTCCTGATTGGTTGAGCAGAGTTCAAAGCCCTTCTTAAGCCCACTTAATTTGCTTTATTTTATGAAACCTTGCTATGCATATGAAACAACAGTTTTATAAAGGCAGTAAGCCCCATACAGAAAGTAGGATACAAGTGGGTTTAATGACCCTTAGCTATTATAAAATGCACTGTAACCCACTGCGTCACAGGGTCATTGCTTTATTACACCCTAAGGTACAGAAGCATTATGTTTTTGCTGTTTCAGGGTTGATGCTGCCAAAGAAGATGACTCTTTAGGGCATCTTGTTAATGATGACCACCTGAACCCAACAGCAAAATGAAAATAATAACCGTGGACAAAAAGCCCCATCTGTGTTAGTCTTGGGGAGGAAATACGTTATAACTATGGGGATTCTGAATGGCCATGGAGACACCACGTATTTACAGTTAATTTTAACAGATACATATTTCTTACATTTTATTATTTATCATTATAAATTATTATGTCTGTAACTACAGTCAGATTGTGCTTTGGGTTGTTACAAGTCAGACTGGGCCATTACTATTAACTGGTCGATTCGTATTGCATAAATTTACTGATAAGATCTACATTGTTGATGTATGAAAAGTTTGCCAACAAATATTCTTTCATGCCTTAAAGTGGAATTCTTTAGTAATACTGATGGCTTTACGATGTTCTATGCATTACTAGTTTATGTTTAAGGTTGTTTTACTGTCAAATGTATTGATATGAGTATGTTTATGCTGTGCTTGCTTTTAATCTTGAAAACTAGTTTGCAGGAGTGAGAGACAAGAGCTGTGAGGAATGCAGAAGCTGAGTGTAAGATAACGAGGGGGTGGGGGAAAGAATGTTCCTGTCGTTAATCACATTCAGCTGTTCTCAAATCATGTTTTGCAGAAAACCAACAGTTTGCTGGGAAATGGAGTCAGATTAACGTGTCCCGAGGTGATTGGTTTCAGAGGAATGAACGCCCGCCCCAGGGCAGGAGCCCGAACAGAGAGTTGAGGTCACATATGTTTTAAATATCTGTAACACGGAAGGCTCGGGGTTGTTTTACTCGTGTGTTGAGAAGACAACCCCAGCTGGAAAGAAGCTTGGACTGAAGTGTAAAGTCCGTCAATACATAGTGGTTAAATTGGGCAGGTGCCTTCAGGTTCGGAGCCCCGGCACATAGGCTGATTATCTAAAAGCTTTATATACTCACCCCTTTAAAATCCACCACAGAGCCCCACCACAAAACAAATCCCAATTTCACCGCTGGTAATACAAACATTTTATACATACATTTTTATCTTAATATTATTATATTTAATTGATTTAAACCCCCAACCCTGTAGTTAAACTCCTAACATCTATTTTAGATGGGATGATAAGATGAATTTGTATTTAATTTTTTATTATATATATACATATATTTTTTTGTTGCAGATTTACAAACATGACATAATTTCTTCAGTTGTATCAAGTTTGGATAAATGTGCTCACTGTACTGGGCCCTATTCTACTTTTAAGTGGATTGGTGTGAAGTGTAAGTAATATGTTTTCACTCGTAAATGAAACTGCAATGTGTATGCCAATGTGTTACCAGTATCTATTCATTTCAAAAAGAAATTCTAAAGTTTGGTAGAAACCATCTAATTTATAGCAAATCTCAGTAACCAACCTTATATTTATTATTGTGTCTAGTCTGTTCATGTTTTTGGCATAAATCCTGCTACAACCAGAATGTAACGCCCAACCCTGACTCCGAAAAATCAGTAAGTGTATTCTATGAAATTATATTATATATTATAAAGAATGGTATAGAATAGTTCACTAATAATTAAAAAAAGGATATTTAACATTTTGGAAATGTCTATATTTGATATATTCTTTATATATATTTTTCCTATTACAGAATTCTGATTAATTATTTAGTGATAACTCGGATGAGGACTATATTCCCGGTGGTTTTTCACATGATTCAGAATTCTATTCAGAAGATTCTCTTCAGATCCCTCTAAACCACATGCTAAACCAATCGTGTTTTATATAATAAATCCAATTATTCTAGTAAATAATATCTAATGTCAGCATCTACAGGTGGTTTATTTAGCATATTTTGCTAGTTTGCAGGAGTGAGAGACAAGAGCTGTGAGGAATGCAGAAGCTGAGTGTAAGATAACGAGGGGGTGGGGGAAAGAATGTTCCTGTCGTTAATCACATTCAGCTGTTCTCAAATCATGTTTTGCAGAAAACCAACAGTTTGCTGGGAAATGGAGTCAGATTAACGTGTCCCGAGGTGATTGGTTTCAGAGGAATGAACGCCCGCCCCAGGGCAGGAGCCCGAACAGAGAGTTGAGGTCACATATGTTTTAAATATCTGTAACACGGAAGGCTCGGGGTTGTTTTACTCGTGTGTTGAGAAGACAACCCCAGCTGGAAAGAAGCTTGGACTGAAGTGTAAAGTCCGTCAATACATAGTGGTTAAATTGGGCAGGTGCCTTCAGGTTCGGAGCCCCGGCACATAGGCTGATTATCTAAAAGCTTTATATACTCACCCCTTTAAAATCCACCACAGAGCCCCACCACAAAACAAATCCCAATTTCACCGCTGGTAATACAAACATTTTATACATACATTTTTATCTTAATATTATTATATTTAATTGATTTAAACCCCCAACCCTGTAGTTAAACTCCTAACATCTATTTTAGATGGGATGATAAGATGAATTTGCATTTAATTTTTTATTATATATATACATATATTTTTTTGTTGCAGATTTACAAACATGACATAATTTCTTCAGTTGTATCAAGTTTGGATAAATGTGCTCACTGTACTGGGCCCTATTCTACTTTTAAGTGGATTGGTGTGAAGTGTAAGTAATATGTTTTGACTCGTAAATGATACTGCAATGTGTATGCCAATGTGTTACCAGTATCTATTAATTTCAAAAAGAAATTCTAAAGTTTGGTAGAAACCATCTAATTTATAGCAAATCTCAGTAACCAACCTTATATTTATTATTGTGTCTAGTCTGTTCATGTTTTTGGCATAAATCCTGCTACAACCAGAATGTAACGCCCAACCCTGACTCCGAAAAATCAGTAAGTGTATTCTATGAAATTATATTATATATTATAAAGAATGGTATAGAATAGTTCACTAATAATTAAAAAAAGGATATTTAACATTTTGGAAATGTCTATATTTGATATATTCTTTATATATATTTTTCCTATTACAGAATTCTGATTAATTATTTAGTGATAACTCGGATGAGGACTATATTCCCGGTGGTTTTTCACATGATTCAGAATCTGAAAGGTTCTCTTCAGATCCCTCTAAACCACATGCTAAACCAATCTCCATCATAGTAATTTTTTTAGTTAAAGGGGCTGAGGATACAAAAGAATGCGGGGAAGGTCCATCTGTCCGGTCCACAGACATTTCGACTTCAGTACATAAGAATTTCGGTTTTATTTGTGAAAAACTCCAATCAAAATTCCCAAGTCACCTAAAAGTTCACCAAAAACAAATGCAGAAGTTGATAGGGCTTTGGCCTTGCCAAAACATTCCAAGCAACGTAAGAAATTACTGGAGAACCTAAGAAATAAAGGAAAATATGAACACAATGCAAGTGTTTTAGCTGGTGGATCTGGGCAATTAAAAATCAAACTTAAACCAAAGAATACAATCCAACTGATTATTTCAATTCAATTCAATTTTATTTATATAGCGCCTTTAACAATTTGCATTGTTCCAAAGCAGCTTTACAGGGGAAAAACGAAAAACCCAAGAAAGGGTAAAACACACTACATGGTGTTTTAAATAATAAATCAAATTATTCTAGTAAATAATATCTAATGTCAGCATCTCCTGGTGGTTTATTTAGCATATTTGTATTAAGTGAATGCTTGGCTGAAAAGATGCGTTTTTAATCTAGATTTAAATTGGGCGAGTGTGTCTGATCCTCGAATAATATCAGGAAGGCTATTCCAGAGTTTAGGTGCTACGTATGAGAAAGCTCGACCCCCTTTGGTGGATTTAGATATTCTAGGTATTATCAAAAGTCCTGCATTTTGAGATCTTAGAGAGCGCGATGGGTTGTAGTGTGATAGAAGCTCTGTTAGGTAGGTAGGGGCTAAACCCTTTAAGCCTTTACAGCTGCATTCTGAACTAATTGTAGTTTGTTTATTGATGATGCAGGACAACCACTAAGTAGAGCATTACAGTAGTCAAGTCTTGAGGTCATAAGTGCATGAATAAGCTTCTCCGCGTCAGCAAAACACAGAATATTTCGTAACGAGCATTACAGTAGTCAAGTCTTGAGGTCATAAGTGCATGAATAAGCTTCTCCGCGTCAGCAAAACACAGAATATTTCGTAACTTGGCAACATTTCTTAGGTGGAAAAAGGCTGTTTATGTGACATTTGAGATGTGATTTCGAAATGACAGGTTGCTGTCTAATATAATACCTAGATCTTTTACTGTATTAGTTGGAGTAACAGTACATCCTTCAACTTGCAGTTTATAATCAGAAATATTTGGTTTGCGTGTCTTTGGTCCGATAAGTAATATTTCTGTTTTATTAGAATTTAAAAAAAAAGGAAATTACAGGTCATCCAATGTTGTACATCTTTAATGCACTCTGCCAATTTGGATAGCTGGGAGGAATCATCTGGTCTTGATGAGATATATAGCTGAGTATTGACGGACATTTAAGCCATGTCCAGCGTGGTCAAAATTGAAGAGAGGCCAGTCAAAGTAAATTGAAGTTTATTGATCAGAAGATTTCAAAAATACATTGCTGGGTTGTTTCAGACACAACGTCTCACAAAGAATCAACAACAACAACAACGGAAAACAGTTTCACAACATATTTATAGTATTTGTCTATGGTATCTCTTCTCTCTGTCGGGAGACTACTCCAAAATTGCCAAACCATTGAATGCATTAACAGTTGGCTATTATCCACCTCGAAGGAATGCAAAGGGTTTTAAGCCTGCCTCCAATTCTGATTTCAAGAAACCTTTTGGTGGTAGATGGACACCTGAATGCGACACCGCATTCCAGACACTAATTCAGAATCTCACTACAGCCCCTGTGTTAGGATTTGCAAATCCAAAACTGCCGTACATCTTACATACTGATGCCAGTCTCCATGGACTTGGAGCTGCCTTGTATCAGGAACAAGATGGTCACATGAGGGTAATTTAATTTGCCAGCAGAGGGTTGTCCAACTGTGAAAAGCGCTATCCCACCCATAAGCTGGAATTCTTAGCCTTAAAGTGGGCAGTGACGGATACGTTTTACGACTATCTATATGGAGTCGAGTTTACCATCATGACCGATAACAATCCTCTCACATATATATTGACGTCTGCCAAGCTTGACGCTGCAGAACATCGATGGCATGCAGCTCTGTCTACTTTCAATTTCAGCATTAAATACAGAGCTGGAAAGAAAAACCAAGATGTTGACGGTCTTTCCAGGCGACCACATGAGCGGGTAATTCACGATAACAGTGCCCAGGTCGAAGATGACCGCATCAGTCGGTTCATCTCCCGGTGTCTGAATGAAGAAAATGGGATTTCCTTTCCTAAGGAAGCAGTGGAAGCTGTTTTTCAAAAGCATCAACTGTGTGGACGCACTGCGGCAGACTATTGTCTTGCTATTGCTAATGCCATCCCAGTTGAATTCTCCCAAGCTGAATTTCTTCATGGTTCCAGTACCCTTCCTAGGATGTCGCAACAGGATTGGGCTGCAGAGCAAGCAAATCATCCTGTCATTAGCAGAATGACTCACCTCTTGAACACTGGCAAACGTCTTTCTTACCGTGTCAGACAGCATGAAAACCGAGAGGTCCAATTCATGCTTCGACTGATTCACCAACTTATAGTTCTCGATGGAGTCCTTTACAGGAAGCGTATGAATAGAGGAGAGCCCTTCTATCAGCTAGTTCTACCACAGAAGTATAAGGAAGTTTGCCAATTATTGAGACTGTTTTATCTTGTTTCATTTTATTTTATTTCATTTTTGGTAGTTACATTCAACTTCTGGTTTGATATGAATCATTTTGTTGTTGGTTCATAGTGTTGAGTGGAAACCAGACAAAGAGTCAAACTGTGAGAATATTGTTTAAATATTGAATGTGAATTATTGCAAATAAAATTGCCGGCTGGTAATTACTTAAAATGGATTTGGTTCACCCTTTTACTCTTAAATCCTCCCAGAGGCTGAATTTAATCTCTGTAGAGTAACATACATAGAATTCTACATTCGTCGTTCCCGTTACATAGTGATCGGTGACATCGTCGCTTTGAGGCATAATATCTATATTGGTTAGATCGGCTCCGTGAGATATAATCAGGTCTAGTGTATGATTAAATCGATAAGTGGGTCCTTTAATGTGATGTATTACCCCAAAAGATTGTAGTTGTTCTGTAAACGCCAGTGCTAATGCATCGTTAGCGCTATCTACATGGATATTAAAATCTCTGACAATTAGTATTAACCAATAGGTCCGATAGGAAGTCCGCAAACTCTTTCAGAAAATCAGTATAGGGACCAGGGGGTCTATACACCGTAGCCAATGTAAAAGCGACAAATTGTTTCGTGTGTGGTGAGGCAGGCCACTGGATGAGAGAGTGTCCACAGATTCTAGGTCAAAATATAGGACCACCTGCGGGGGGATGGGGTCCTCGAGGAGGTGGTGCCGGTGGTCGTGGCAGGGAACCACAAACCCCATACAACCCAGGGCAACACCCTCCACCACCCTCCAGGCGCCTATGCACCCAACATGGGGCCCGGGGGGTGGCGCAGGGGATTGTTGAAGGGGCCCACAGAGAACTGACAAAACAGTGGGGGTCGTCACGTTCTCTGGGGGGGTAGAAAAATGGCCTAGGACAAAACCATTTAAGTAGAAGTGGCAAATCAATGCTTATCACACTCGTTCCTTTTCTCCAGCAATGCTCCCATTCCTCTTTTGGGGAGAGATTTATTAATACAATTAGGGGCTAGCATTCTGTGCTCAGCAGAAGGGGTTATAGTTACATTTCCAGATGGTACAACCACTAACTGTTCCCTATCAGGTAATATGACAGGAATGACATAACCACTTATGAAGAAATGTTTCAGGAAGTGGAGGGGGACAGATGGGTGTTGGGGGGAGCCGGAATTTTTGTAAGTAAAGAAGGAGTTATGGCTCCAGTGAAGCTGACAGAAGAGCACCCAAGCCATGAAGCCAGGGAGCTAGGTAAGATTACAAAAACACTGTTGGCCACCCAGGATTGGGAGCCCACGGAGAAGACAGATGTTAAATATTCACCTAAACACAAAGCCTATTGGATAGAAGGTGCCACACGAGACACTGGAGCTCTAGAGCATGTGCAGGTTTCTAGATTCCATGGCAGGGAGCTGTTTGATAGTGTGGGAGCACCAGATATCATAAAACATTTACCTGAGGATCTTTGGTCTCAGGGCCCAACAGATGTAGGTTTTTGTAACATGTCTCCAGTTTACTTTCAGTTAAACACACACGACCCCATCTGGATTCCACAATACCGTAACAAACCTGAGGCGGACGAGGGTGTGGCCGTAACAGTAAAAGGACTCCTAGTGAGGGGTGTTATTACACCATACAAATCTAGGTGGAACACACCTATTTTTCCGGTGCCGAAACCAGGCACGAATAAGTACAGGTTGGTACATGATTTGAGAGCAATCAATGCTGTTGTGGTTACACCATCTAACAGTGCCTAATCCGTATACTGGTCTCTCTATGATAACACCTGAGCACAATTGGTATACATGTATTGATTTGGCTGACGCATTTTTCTGTATCCCTTTAGCAGAGGAATGCAAGGCGTGTGTGGCTTTCACGTACAAAGGTTGTCAATATTCTTACAACAGATTACCCCAGGGGTTTGTTTTATCACCAGGAATTTTGTAGTTTGCTTGCGCCAGCAACGCATTGCGGCAATTTTGCTTGCCGACCACATCATATACAGAAATGAGGGCATTAACATGGCAGATTTGGTGGAGGAGGGTGAACCACACGACTGTGCACCGATCACAGAGAGGGCGTCAGTGGTCAAACCAGGTTTGTTCGCAAAACCACTGACTGGCCCTGGGCCAGTCATGACTTTGTTCACTGACGGGTGCTGTCTCAGGGCTGAAGACGGAAGTTTGAAAGCGGCTTATGCAGTGGTTGAGCAGGTAGGGCGTGCGATGATTACGAGGGATGCAGCAAGGTTAGATGGGAAGCAGTCAGCACAGAGGGCAGAAATGGTAGTAGTGATCAAAGCCTCGCGACATGCTGGTGGACACCGTGTGAACATCTATTCTGACTCTGATTATGTTATCACAGCTGTAAATATTGAAATGCCCTTAAGGCGACGATGTGGCTTTATCACATCGTCTGGTCGACCAATTACGCATACGCAGACAGAGACTTTTAGAGGCTCTGATGATCCCTAGGGAGGTGGCAGTAATTAAATGCACTGGCCACTCTAAGATGGAAGGTCCATTGACTGAAGGTAACAATGCTGAAGATCTGGCAGCGAAAGCAGATGAACCTTAATTTAAAACTAAAATTGGCTAAAATCTGTGAACAGACAAAACTTAATTGGCTATCAGCTCTCACTTTCGCACTGATGTTTATCAGCTCATCTGTAAATAGAATAACAGGTTTAACTAATTTTGAATTGATTATAGGTCGTCAGTTTCCAGCACCTATGACAGCGCTGACGGAGGAACCTGTACGCCGTTATCTCACAATGTATATTTTAACAAACTAACTGTTCTGATTAAAACCTTTTGCCAACAGATCAATCATGTTAAAGCTGAACCGTTCACCCAAGTCAAAGCAGACTGGGTGAGGATTAGAACATTCCGAGGGAAATGGAATGAACCACGCTGGTCACAGCCCGACCGAGTGACAGCACGTAACTCACATTGTGTTCAACTCAAGGGAAAAGGAGGCATCTGGTTTCAGTTAACCTCTTGTGTGACTTGTGCACCCCCTTGTAGGAATCTTGCAGAAACACGGGTGGACCTGAGGAGTCAGGTCCAAGAGAGGGAAGGTGTTGAAGCTTTTGAGACAGCAGGTACCGAACCATCTTAAGAACAAGAACACCCAACACTCCAACAGCTAAAAAATAATAAATAAAAAAACGGGTGGCAGTTCAAACAACGGTAAGGTAATGAAAAGGTGATTGCACAGAACAGACTTCATATTTTTCATATTCATTATTGCTATTGTGATTTTCATAATGTCACATTCATTAACGTATAACCATTTATTCCTTACAATTAGGTACATTTTGTGTGATTTTAATCGCATATTCCCATTAAGTATACTGTGTGTTCAACAATTAAAATTTTCAAGAGTGTGTTTATTGTTTCTTTAAAGTCCAAGAGAGGGTAACGAGATGAAGCTGTGGGAAAACTGTAAGCTGTTGGGGATCCTATTAATAATTACAGGAGTTGTAGTAGGAATAATTTTTAGCCTAACTGAGGGTCAGGAAAGCAACAACACCATATCGAAACCGAGACACAAAAGAGCCATAGCCGATAAAAGGTTACCATGTGAACAACTCGTAATTAACTATGTTTGGGGTAAGACCACATAATTTACTTTCGACCTATGCGCTGTCATTAATTGCGGGGGAAAAAATAGGGGGTACGAGGTATATGTATGTATGGATGGGAATATGGACAGTGTTTGTAAGGCGTACCAGTCTAGGCAAACCCATAGGGGCGAATGGTGTGCGTCATGGAATAAGGTAATGGCATATACCGGTGGTTGGACCCCGAAAGAACCCAGCCTTTGGACCCGTACCTCGGCAAAATTTGATTTTAAAATGCAAAGATATTACAGTGCAAGCCAAAATCCACTCACCCTTTCAATATCCACCAGAATGGGATCAGCCAATTATACAGGGGAGTTTTTCCTTATAATGGGGGTGCACATGCACAAGGAGTGGTGTGATCAGATAATAGTAGATAATGGAACTAAAATAGGTACGTGGGCTAGGGCAGGTTTGTATTATTATTGTGGAGATCGAAGATTGTTTACTAGGATACCTGAGCAGGCAAAGGGAGTGTGTGCTTTGGTAAGACTGGGAGCCCCAATAACCCTGATAGGAGACAGAGCAGTCAGAACGGAAACTGTGAATTCAAAACAGTGACTAGAAGACGTAGGAGACACATCATTAGAAGGAGAGCAATGGGTTCAAGTGTAGATTTGACATTAAATAGTCCCACGTATATCGATGCGATAGGAATTCCACGAGGTGTACCAGATGAATATAAGCTAGCAAATCAAGTGGCAGCAGGTTTTGAGAATATATCAATAATACAAGTCAAGTCAAGTCAGCTTTATTTATATAGCGCTTTTTACAATTTTCATTGTTACAAAGCAGCTGTACAAGAAAAAATGACTATAAGTAAAACATAAAAGGTTATGGAATTCAAAACACAGGTCAAATATCAGACCACAATAAATTCCTATATGCAGTGTTAATTAAATAAGACTACCAAATTCTAGCAGCCCCCCCGGCCAGGCAAAACAGTGCAAAAAAGTATGCAAACGGTGGCGAAGAACCCAAAACTCCATTGGAGGAGAAAAAAAACCTCGGAGGGAAACCAGGCTGTGAGATTCTAGAATCTTGGTCGTTGATGGTTCCCATGAATGCCATGGTTCCCATACATTTATTCGCTGTAAGTAACCTAGGAGGATAATATATGTTTCCTCAGATGATATATGTTTCCTTAAAAGGATGTATCTCATGGTGTGTTATAAGTGGCACCGACGTATAACCAAGCACTAATAAATTGTCCTAGACAGGAATAACTAACAATGTGTGATATATGTGCTGTGCACCAATGTGAAGGATTTGAGCCCAAATCTCACTTCCTCTTTTGCATATATATAAACTGAACCTGTTAGGACTCTGTCCTTCCTGTCTCGAGCTTTCTAGCTCCCTGGGCAGAGTCATGACATTGCCACGTCTTTCGGGTTTCTGTTGTGTTATGTGTGGAGACATGTGGCTTTATGTTGTTACTTAATGCCACGTGTCTTCCTGTTATGTCTCTCAGCCCCACCCTCCTATCTCCTGTGATTTTATTAGGGTTTCATTCCCATCGTCTGTTTTGTAATTCACCTCGTTAGGGTTTCATTCCCATCAGCTGTCACCACTCCCCATGTAATCACTCCTCGTTAGTGTCTCCCTTTATATGGTCTCAGTTTCTCTCTGTTCAGTGTTGGTGCATTGTCTTTATCGTTTGTCTGATGTTGGTGTTTGTATCAACGCTCACGGTAGTATCCCCTGTTTCTCGTCTTGTTGGACTACCCTGTTTCCTGTTTCGGTTTTGTGAAGTGTTTTGTTTCTAGTGTTTGTTTTCTAGTGTGTTTTTGTTCTTGTTTTTCCCCATTGAGGGTGTTTTATTTAATAAAGTTTTTTGTTAAACCTTCGTCTGCCTGCATCTGGGTTCTGTCCACACCATTTCGTGACAGAATGCACCAACCCATAAGAACCCAGCAGGCGGCGATTTTCCCTGCAAGGCCTCGCCAGCCTGGTCCCCTCTCCAGCATTCGCCAGGGGAACTTGGACCGGGACGAGTACCTGGACAGGTTCCTGGAAGCCGCAGTGGAGGAGCTCTTCGGGGAGGAAGAGGTGACGGCGGCATTCAACAGCGGACTGAGGGTCCCCCTATCGCCTGCGGAGATGAGGAGGCTGAGACCGCTTGGCTTCGAGGGTGTGCTCCAGTTCGCCATGAGCCGACCGGAGCCCAGTGTCTCCGTCTGTCCGAGGTTGTCTTCTCCGTTGGGCCCCATCCCCGAGGATCATACCCTGGAGCTTGGGGTGGTGACCACCACCGCACCATCAGCCTCGGACCCTGCAACCTCTTCACCACCTACCAGTCTTCAGGGCAAGCGTGGAAGGAGAGAGTCCTGGGGGTCCTCTTCGGAGGCCTCCAACGCGGAGCCAGCCCCGTCCTTCACCTCCTTCCTCCAGCCGACTACCAGGAGATTGGCTCGGCAGAAGAGCAAGAGGCAACGGAGGGGGGCACGTAACCCAGCCCAGCCGGCGCTCCTGCCGGTTCTCCAGCCGGGTTCACAGCCAGCGATCCAGCAGGCGTCCAGACCTGCCTTTCCACAGGTTTCCAGACCTGCCTCTCGGCAGGCGTCAGGACCTGCCTCTCGGCAGGCGTCAGGACCTGCCTCTCGGCAGGCGTCAGGACCTGCCTCTCGGCAGGCGTCAGGACCTGCCTCTCGGCAGGCGTCAGGACCTGCCTTTCCGCAGGCGTCAGGACCTGCCTCTCCGCAGGCGTCAGGACCTGCCTCTCCGCAGGCGTCAGGACCTGCCTCTCCGCAGGCGTCAGGACCTGCCTCTCCCCAGGCGTCAGGACCTGCCTCTCCCCAGGCGTCAGGACCTGCCTCTCCCCAGGCGTCAGGACCTGCCTCTCCCCAGGCGTCAGGACCTGCCTCTCCCCAGGCGTCAGGACCTGCCTCTCCCCAGGCGTCAGGACCTGCCCTTCCGCAGGCGGCCGGACCTGCCCTTCCGCAGGCGGCCGGACCTGCCCTTCCGCAGGCATCAGGACCTGCCCTTCCGCAGGCATCAGGACCTGCCCTTCCGCAGGCATCAGGACCTGCCCTTCCGCAGGCATCAGGACCTGCCCTTCCGCAGGCATCAGGACCTGCCCTTCCGCAGGCATCAGGACCTGCCCTTCCGCAGGCTTCAGGACCTGCCCATCAGCAGGCTTCAGGACCTGGCCATCAGCAGGCTTCAGGACCTGCCCATCAGCAGGCTTCAGGACCTGCCCATCAGCAGGCTTCAGGACCTGCCCATCAGCAGGCGTCCAGACCTGCCCATCCGCAGGCATCCAGACCTGTCCTTCCGCAGGCGGACTTCCAGCTGGTGCCTCAGCCAGTTCTCCGGCCAGCATCACCTCAAACTTTTTTCCCCCTTGGACACACACCTCTCCCTAGCCTTTTCAAGTCCCCGCCGGTCTCGTCCGGTTGTTTCAAGTCCCTGCCGGTCTCGTCCGGTTGTTTCAAGTCCCCGCCGGTCTCGTCCGGTTGTTTCAAGTCCCCGCCGGTCTCGTCCGGTTGTTTCAAGTCCCCGCCGGTCTCGTCCGGTTGTTTCAAGTCCCCGCCGGTCTCGTCCGGTTGTTTCAAGTCCCCGCCGGTCTCGTCCGGTTGTTTCAAGTCCCCGCCGGTCTCGTCCGGTTGTTTCAAGTCCCCGCCGGTCTCGTCCGGTTGTTTCAAGTCCCCGCCGGTCTCGTCCGGTTGTTTCAAGTCCCCGCCGGTCTCGTCCGGTTGTTTCAAGTCTCCTCAACCTGTCCCACCCTTTCCTGGTGTCCCCAAGGTTTGGCCTCCCATTCCCCCACCCCCCCTCCCATGTTTGTTGTTTTTGTTGACCCACCCGAACCCCTTCATAGCCTCCCTTATGTTCCCCTTAGTTTGTTCTGTGTTGTGCTTGTGGTGTTTGTCTTTGTGCTTTGGTGTTTTGGCCCGCTGAAGTTTCTCCCTTGAGACGCCATGGGGCGTTTCTGGGGGCGGGGGTAATGTTAGGACTCTGTCCTTCCTGTCTCGAGCTTTCTAGCTCCCTGGGCAGAGTCATGACATTGCCACGTCTTTCGGGTTTCTGTTGTGTTATGTGTGGAGACATGTGGCTTTATGTTGTAACTTAATGCCATGTGTCTTCCTGTTATGTCTCTCAGCCCCACCCTCCTATCTCCTGTGATTTTATTAGGGTTTCATTCCCATCGTCTGTTTTGTAATTCACCTCGTTAGGGTTTCATTCCCATCAGCTGTCACCACTCTCCCCATGTAATCACTCCTCGTTAGTGTCTCCTTTTATATGGTCTCAGTTTCTCTCTGTTCAGTGTTGGTGCATTGTCTTTATCGTTTGTCTGATGTTGGTGTTTGTATCAACGCTCACGGTAGTATCCCCTGTTTCTCGTCTTGTTGGACTACCCTGTTTCCTGTTTCGGTTTTGTGAAGTGTTTTGTTTCTAGTGTTTGTTTTCTAGTGTGTTTTTGTTCTTGTTTTTCCCCATTGCGGGTGTTTTATTTAATAAAGTTTTTTGTTAAACCTTCGTCTGCCTGCATCTGGGTTCTGTCCACACCATTTCGTGACAGAACCCATTTGGAATAAACTTTGACTTTGAGTGAACTGTACTTCGGTGTCTGTTTCATTCTTGGTCCCCGGATCCGGTTCTTCTGATTGTTCCATCGACTAGACTCATCAACTCGTAAAAGCTATTATCTAGACAACGTAATAATCTTACAATTTGGGGGCTCGTGCCGTGAAAGGGGGAAAACCTCTTCGAACCAAGTGACCAAAGCTGAGCTGAGGCAACAGGCGCACCGACGATCGGGCACAGACCTACAATTAAAAGGGTAAGTGTTTTAAAATATTTCTTTGACAAATATTTGATTGACAAATTTTGGTTGAAGTAAATATGACGCTTACCCTGTAGGATTTTTGTGTTTGATATTTCGTAGAGAGACGAAATAGGTTCTAATACTTATGTTAGTGGAATGGTTTAAATTCCATTGTTGTTCCGTGGCGTCGGACAACAGTAGTTGTTGGACAGCTATTAACGCACAAGTAAAAATACAGTTCTGATCAAACTGTTGATATTGATCGCGGTGCAGCTTGGCAGTCAGAGTTTTTGGCATTCAGAAACAAATTTGTTGGTTCAGAAAATATTGTTCAGAGAAACAAAAATTCATATTTGAATCATTGAACAAAAACAAAATTGTTAAACTGGTATCGCATGTTGATATATTGTGACTGAAAAAGAAGGTGCAAAGAGGGGCGACCGTGATTCTCGGGAAGTCGAGCGAGAGCTCACAACGTAAGCACCCCGAAAAAGAAGGTGAACCGATTCACCCACGGTCACAATACGATACATGCAATATAGTTGAAACAGTTGGTCGATTGAGCATTCAAAGGTTCCTAAAAAACTAATCCAAAAACACTACTCTAACAAAGGGAAACTCATTCAAGTTTCCATTGCTGCTATTTTATTTTGATTTCTGCATTATTCGCTTTACTGCAATTTTTGAGGTGAAAGATGAGAAATTCGGTTTCGAGACCATTGCCTGGCGAAACGCCAAACGCATTTATGTATAGAAATGATCAAGGTTTTTATGTCGAACCATATGTCAGTAATCTCACAATAATCTCGCAGGGTGGTCAGAAAAAATGACACCGCAAATTGATACGCCGTACCCAAGGGACGGTTCATTTTCCGATGACGGAATCGACCTGGCAAAAAGTATGGTGAAAGAAGGATGGGGTGACCCGAAATGGGATTATACATACATGCTTAAAGCTTACGCTGTATGGAAGGATTTTAAAAAGGTGTGGGACGAAGGTCCTGAGAAAAAACAAGTGCTTGCTTATGTTGCAAAGCAAGGTTTATCTGAAAAACCGCCATCATACTCCACTTTTTGCCAGCCCGAAACATTGCCGTCAGCCCCTGTGTCGCAGACAACTTGTCTGAAAATCAGTTCCGACACCATTCGACCGAGCGCACAGCGCAAAGCGAGTGAAAGCGTTAGACCTGGTAAAAAGACAGTCAAGCTGTCACAGGTTGAAACAGATGCGCGTGGCGCATCTCAGAATTCAATGGTTTGGATTCGGGCCGGTAATAACGTAAACATAAGACCGTTAAAAATGTCTGATATGGAATCAATTTGTAAAAGCTTACCGTCCCCACAAGAAGTGGGAAAATATGTGACTGTTTTAAAGACGCACACAAAATATGCGCATTTTTCAGGGAGTGATTTCAGGGCAGTTTTACTGAGAACACTCGAAGGGGATATAACTGAACAAATGATAATTCAAAAATGCCCCACGTTATCACCCGACAATGATAAAATTACAGGCAGTGGCACATCGCAAAACCCGCATGAATTCTTTTGGGAAAAAGCTGTTAATGTTGACGCCTTTTTCGCAGAATTGAGAGTTTTTCTCGATGAACGTCTCGGAAGCAGACAAGATTTATCGTTTGCTGCCAGTACTAAGCAAAAACCGAAAGAATCTGCGCTTTCAGAGGGCGTGGACCGAAGATTCTAAATTGCCATTGACAAATGAATTAAAGCCTCTATTTATTAACACAATGTTGAATAACATGAATGCAAAGCAAGCGCAATTGATCAGAATCACCACCTCGAATTTGCACGAAATGACCGTAGAAGCTCTAGGAAAGCGAATAAGGGAGTTAGATGCATCAGGTGGTTACACGGTAAAAGTAGAAAATGCTATGTTTACAGGGCACCAGGAAAAGGGGAAGTACAACCGCAATCAAACTTCTAACCCCGAGCGTAGACCATCAAGAGCTCACCAAAAGGGGAAGTCAGATATGACATGTTTCCATTGTGGTAGAAAGGGACACTTTAAACGAGACTGCTGGCAGTTGCAAAGGCAGAATGAACCTAAAGTGAACTCGGGGGATACACAGCCCCCAGCACGTCCTGCAGAGCATAACTCTGATGACAGGAGACGTCCACCACAGCGAGGAAACGAGAACTCGGGTGCCACATATCATACCCAATGGCACCCAAACCAAGCATAGGGATGCCCACAGAGTGAAGTCAGTTCAGGATTATGTATGATGACCTTAACATTCTCAAATAGCGGAGAGGATTTGCCTTACTTTACCCTTATGGTGAATGGGCAGCCTCAAACATTTTTGCTTGATACAGGTGCAGATGCTTCATCAATGACATCTAACGAATATGAGGGTCCAATAACTAACCAAATAATTAACTCTGTGGGAATAACAGGAACTGACATTGCATGTCATGTGACACCTCTCTTGGAGGTTAAAGCTTCAGGTGTTAAACCATTTTTTCACAAGTTTACCATTATACCTGGGGCTCCGCTAAACCTTTTAGGTCGGGATATGATGCATAAATTGGGCATGGATATTAAATTTACTAAAAAGCAAGTTGTTTTCTCTTTTCTGTCCAGTTTACAGGCATCCATCGATCCATTACCGACATGTGAGCAGGCAAGTGGCTCACACACGCCTGTTTCCTGTGGCAGTATGGCTGCACGGGTGGACTCCATGATTAACCCTTTGTTATGGTCTCAGTTCAAGGATGACACTGGTTTCATTGACATGGAACCATATAAAGCAAAGCTTAAAACAACTAAGCCTGTTTACATTAAACAATACCCTTTGTCAAAAGATAAAGAGGAAGGTATTAAGCCTTTGATTGAAAATTTTGTCCAGCAGGGTGTCCTCCAACCAACACATTCACCATACAACACACCAATTAACCCTGTAGTGAAAGCCGATGGAAAAACTTGGCGATTAACTCAAGACTTGAGGGCTATCAATCAATTAATTATACCACTGGCACCAATTGTGCCTGATGTTCCGACAGTTATGAATTCGGTACCTTACTCACACAAGTATTTCACTGTCATTGATTTGTGTGCAGCTTTTTTCTCTGTGCCGGTACACCCGGAGACTCAGCCATTGTTAGCTTTTACATATAGAGGGCAACAATATTCATGGACACGCCTTGCACAGGGTTATGCAGACTCACCCGCTGTCTTTTCGGCAGCAGTGCACAAAACTTTGGCAAGAATGACTGATTTGCCATCAACGGTGTGTGTGCTTCAGTTTGCAGATGATATCCTGGTGTCAGGAGAGACGGAGGAGGACTGTGAAAAAGCATCTGTGATTGTTTGCAATGTGCTTGCGGACGCAGGTTTCAAGGCCTCGAAAGAAAAACTGCAATGGGTCCAGACTAAGGTGAATTACTTAGGTCATGTACTGATGCAGGGCCTCAGAGCAATATCCACAGACAGGATCCAGCTGATAAGAAGCATTAAGTCCCCACGAACAGTACAGCAGCTCCAAAGTTTTCTGGGACTAGTGAACTATTGTAGATCGTGGATACCTGACTGTGCGATCCACGACAGGCACCTGAGAGGTCTGATTGATCACAAAACTCCGCCAAACACACGTCTGGACTGGACTGCTGAGGCAGATGAACATTTTGATGCATTGAAAGCAGCCATCATTAAAGCACCAGCACTGGGTTTACCAGACTATACCAAGCCTTTTCACTTGCATGCTAGGGAGACGGAGGGTGTAGCTGTAGGTGTCCTGGTGCAACTGCATGGTTCCGCATATAGACCAGTAGCATATCTGTCTAAGAAATTAGATAACATAGTCACAGGTATGCCAGCATGTCTTCGTGCTGTGGCTGCAGCTGCTCTGATTGTGCAGATGGCGGAGAAAACTGTTTTATCACACCCAATGACATTGTACGCGTCACATCAGGTCGGCGCTATTTTACACAACATGCAGACACAGCACATGACAGCGCAAAGGCGCTCAGGGTATGAGGCTATTCTGCTGGCTACACGAAATCTTATCATACAAACGACAGCAAGCATTAACCCTGCTTTGCTCGGACTTTTAGGTGTTATGGACATAACAGATTTTACTATTGATCATGATTGCATCTTTGAACTGACAACCTCTTGTTCTTCCAGGGTCGATCTGTTGGATACGCCCCTGGATGGGGGGGAACATATCTATGTTGATGGGTCTTGTTCAAAACCCTATGATGGTGTCTACCTTTGTGGCTATGCTGTAGTTTCAGACTCAGGCGAAGTAAAAACACCGTTTCACCAAAAAGATGAAACACAGATAGCAATGACCGTGCACATAACGAATATACCAGATATCGACATCAAAATTGTACAAAGTCAACCGACACAGGCAGATTTGGAGCATTGGAGCAAAAGTGGTTGTGCTCCGGACGAAAGGGGATCATAAGAGATGAAAAGGGTAGAATTGCAATACCAAAGTTAGGATTAATTATTCTAATAAGGCACTACCATTGTTTGTCTCATACAAGCTGTGCAAAAGTTGTTCAGGCAATTAATCAATTGTATTGCATTGCTGATGTGCATAAAACGGCAAAACTCGTTTTGGACGCATGTCTAACATGTGCGCAGGTAAATCCGCACAAAGCAATTAAGCATGATGCGTTGCCAGACCCAGAATCACCGTTCCAACATGTACAGATCGATTTTACTCATATGCCGCCGGTAGGAAATCTAAAATATCTTTTGGTCATCATTGACCGATTCTCAAAGTGGCCAGAAGCATTTCCGTGCGCGAAAGAGGATGCTAAAACGGTAGTAAAGATCTTAACGAAGGAGATAATACCGCGTTATGGAATAATTTCGACTATCGAAAGCGATAACGGGACGCCATTCACGTCAAAGGTGACACAGCTCCTAGCAAAAGCTTTGTCTATTGATTGGCACTTCAACATTCCGTATCATCCGCAGAGCTCAGCAGTCGTAGAACGATGCAATCGCACGCTAAAGACTCGCCTAAAGAAAGCCGCACTAGAGACGGGGAGAAAATGGGTAGATTTGTTGCCCTCCGTGTTAACCGAAATACGGATGACCCCATCTTCCACTACCAAGTTATCACC
Organism: Barbatula barbatula; assembly: GCF_947034865.1. Lineage (NCBI taxonomy): Eukaryota > Metazoa > Chordata > Actinopteri > Cypriniformes > Nemacheilidae > Barbatula > Barbatula barbatula. The sequence goes on along the minus strand of NC_136780.1, from coordinate 20,998,001 downwards.
TTTCGAGGTGCTAATGGGTAGGCCTTTCCCGACCCCGTGGGTCAAAGGCCGCGCCGGCATTTCTTCCTTAGGTGACATGCAGGTGATCCAGGAGGACTACGTGACTTCCCTTGTCGAAAAGCTAAATTCTATATGTGCTGATGTTTCCCTGTGTCTTCCTCTGCCCTCAGAAAACCCCACTCATAGTTTTGTTCCAGGAAAAAGAGTGTTCGTGAAAAGTCTGAAGCCCACTAAGGTCGGAGAACCAAAGTACCACGGACCAGCAACTGTAATTGCCGTAACCCGGACAGGAGTTCTGACAGATTACCAGCCACAGTGGATACACGCTTCGAGATTGAAGTTGTGTTCTTCAGGAGAGCAGGCAAGCTCCAATTTAACATAGAATCCCAAAAGGGGAATTCACCTTACTGTATTTTAGGGTGGGTGAGGCACTGACTACGCTGAGGAAAGAACTACCTTTCGTGAGGTGGGGGCCACCCAAAGCAAGAAGATAGATGGCCCATTGAGTCAACAGTGCCGACCCCCTAATACCCCTGAAGTACACTAAGGTCCAAATTGATCTATTCACATGTCTTATGGATATATTCGACAATGACTCTTTCAGTGAGTGCACTATTGGTGATGCTCTTGTTGAATTTGGCCCATTAATTATTGGGACAGTGATAAGCGCATTGCACGAAGCTCACAACCCCCTACGGATAATACTGAAATATGAACAAGATGGCCAAATAGTTCTATACTCATTTGAGAAAATCGAAGGGGAATTAAGACCCAAGGGTTGCCACCTAACCCAGAGTATTTACATATTTCCTGAAATCAAATATAATTTTAGGGATGTGGGGGATAAATAGAATAATTGGTATTCTAGCACTCGCAGGGATAACAGCAATAAGCATACGTTTATATTGGGAGACGCAATATAACAAGAACGGAAATGAAACTCTGATAAAAAGAGAACTAACTAGAAGTTACCCAAATGAGGACCCCATGAAGGTCATGGTAAGGGCAGGAGGACGTCTAAACTTCCTCTGTGACCCTATATCTGTGAGTATCGGAACATATAACAATATAGAAGAAGCAAGAAGCAAATATGGTCACAGTCTGTATTTCTGTAAAGGATCTTGTAGTTGGGCGGAGGTAAAAGCCTATAGAGGCCCAGAAGTAGTAATTCCAGAATCAAGATTCAGTATAACGATTGAAAAAGTACCACATAGAATAACTGAAGAAGGAAAAAGATGCATATATTGTGATAGGGACAAAACCGTACCTGCTCTTTTTGGAATAGAGGCAAACGGGAGAAATGCGTGGATATTGAATGTCACCATTTTAGACATAACAAAAGAAGATGAAGGGACCTATTACTGTGCATGGACCCTTCCTGGTACAGACGCATATCAAAAAGTCCAGATTATTGTAGAAATTCCGAAACATGACTCAGCCATAAATGAGGTAATTAATGACTTACGTACAAGAACAAGCTCACAAGGTTTGGACGCATCTGAGGATGCATCGCACGATATAGATTTCTTTATGGGCTCGAATCTCACTCCAGACACCAAAGACATAAGAGTAGCGAAGGCTCAATGTGATGGAAATTATGCATGTGCTCTAGCAATACTACAGAAAAGGGTAGTGCATGAGGAGGGAGAAGGGGATTGTTGGGTATGTTTACAACTTCAGTCAATGTGGAAAACGCAGGAGGTGAACACTGATATGGTTTGGAATAGCAAGGGTGTAGGTGAAATGCCTCAACAGATGTCTTTGATCGTACAGATGACAGACAATGTGCGACAGGGAAAGTCTCCCATTGTAGGAATTAGAGATTATGGGTGTTCGTATACAGGTACACCATTTCGAGGTCCCACATTCCATGTACATGCTCATCCAGCAGTATTGTGTGTATGTTCAGGGGTAGGAAAACATATGGTAGGGAGGTCTGATTGTAAAAATACGATCACTCTGATTCCGGAGAGGAGACAACTTCATAATTGCACGATAACTTACAAAAACAGCACCAGTGAGGGGTTCAACTGTCCCTTTTCACATTTAGACAGCGCACCTGGGATGGTGTGGGTATGTGGTGAAACTGCTTATTATCATTTGGATGAAGGACAGTGGAAAGGTTGTTGTTATCCTGCTATTATATCTACAGGAACTACTATTTTAAGAAGGAAAGTGAAAGCTGGAGGAAAAGAACCATTAAACCGATCGAAGCGGGATATCAAACCCCCGCCAGACTATTATGCTGGTCATCGAACTAGCAATCCATGGACCAGCCCGTGGGAAACTGTAGGATGGTCTGTGGCAGGTTACTTTACAGGCATAGGTACAGCCATTGCTTTAAACTAAATAAATGGTTTGGCATGGCAGGTTCTGTCGCTGGAAAATGATACAGCACAGGCATTGAATTTGATTAGCACTCAGTTAAGAACAATGAGAGAAGCAGTTGTTCAGAATAGACTTGCTCTGGACATATTGACAGCCGAGAAAGGAGGCGTGTGCAAAATGTTAGGAGTCTCTTGTTGCTTTTCAATTCCAGACTATTCAGACAACATCACCGACATTGTTACGCACATGAGGCAGTCCATCCCAGTACCTGAAACTGCTGATTCATCATGGTTTGAATGGCTACACGGGTTGGCAGGAGGATGGGGTGGCTGGATTTTTAGTACCGTAATACCAATAATTGTTTGTTTATTAGTCTTCATACTGTTTGGACCTTGTATTCTGCAAGGCCTCCATAAATGTGTACTGCAATCCTTTGCTCCCCTGACAAGGCAAGGAGCTTATCAGGTAATGATGATATCACGCCAGTTGACAGAAATGAACCAAATTAGGATGGCTAGAGCCAGACGTGAAGGTCTTGCTGAGGAAAGTAACAATAGAGTATGGGGAACTGATTTTGATAGTGATAGTGATAATGATAATGAAGACGATGATGATGATTACGTACATCTATATGAAGAAGCACTTGAACCAATTATAAGAAGGGAGGCGCAGGTGTTGGAAGGAGAGGAACGGGAGATTCAGGTAGATGGGGCTGTTTACCAAATAATGGAAGGAGATATTCAAGTAGATGAAGACAGTTACCAGATTATGCAGGATGGAGAAAGAGAAGTTCAAGAAGATGAGACTGATAGGGCAGACGACAGAACAGTGGTGGTGGACAGACAAGTAGTAGAGATAGGGACGGACAGCGATGAGAATGATGAGAGCGAGGAAAATGAGGAGAATCAGGAAGATTATGAGTAATTCCTTGTTAAGACGGGAAGGAAGTGATGATTTCTTATTTTTATGATAACTTTTTGTTTCGTATTTCAAATTCTTTTCTAAATTCATATTCAAGTTTTATTAAAGTGTTATTAAAAGTGATGTTATGTATAACAGCTTGCAAGTGAAAACAAAACAAAAATACGCTAACCGCAAGTAGAATATCACTAACTATTTTGAATATATGTTTTGACTATTGTAGGGGTACATGGTTATTTGTAAGACTGTTGGTCTTAAAGTGGCCATTGTGAGATTCTAGAATCTTGGTCGTTGATGGTTCCCACGAATGCCATGGTTCCCATACAGCGAATAAATGTAAGTAACCTAGGAGGATAATATATGTTTCCTCAGATGATATATGTTTCCTTAAAAGGATGTATCTCATGGTGTGTTATAAGTGGCACCGACGTATAACCAAGCACTAATAAATTGTCCTAGACAGGAATAACTAACAATGTGTGATATATGTGCTGTGCACCAATGTGAAGGATTTGAGCCCAAATCTCACTTCCTCTTTTGCATATATATAAACTGAACCCATTTGGAATAAACTTTGACTTTGAGTGAACTGTACTTCGGTGTCTGTTTCATTCTTGGTCCCCGGATCCGGTTCTTCTGATTGTTCCATCGACTAGACTCATCAACTCGTAAAAGCTATTATCTAGACAAAGTAATAATCTTACACAGGCCTAACCAGGGGATTCCAGTTCTGAACTAAAACTGCAGCCTCTGCACAAGCTCAACCTGCTATTTTTCCAGTCACCCCAAACAAGAATGTAGATAGGATTAATTACGTGCATTATAAGGTGATGAGATTAGCAAATATGACAAGGGATGCGGTTGATGGTTTAGCGGAGCAGCTAGCACCAACTTCACTGATGGCTATACAGAACCGTATGGCTCTGGACATGTTATTGGCAGAAAAGGGAGGAGTATGTGTAATGTTTGGTGATCTTTGTTGTACGTACATTCCCAATAATACTGCCCCAGACGGATCAGTAACGAGGGCATTGGAAGGATTGAAAACTTTGTCTATCGAAATGAAGGAACATTCAGGAGTAAATAATCCTATTGGAGATTGGCTAGACAAGGCACTAGGCAAATGGAAATCAGTAAGAATGTCGATTGTGGTATCAATAGCTGTATTTGTAGGTATTTTGGTCTCATGTGGATGCTGTTGTATTCCCTGTATCAGATCACTATGTAACCGATTAATATTAGCGGCAATAGAAAAAACAGATCTAACCCCTCCCAAATATACCATGCCTCTCTTGTCTGGTGACCACTTCCTAGATGAGGATGATAACAATGATTGTGATGATGTTTGACCACTTTCAGTGGTCAAGAGAGGGACTGAAGGATTTTTATTGTGATTTTTATTGTGGTTTAAACATGCTTTTAATATGCTATTTAATATGCTTTATGATTTCATTATTGATCACTAACTGTGCATAATATGTTAAAAATAAAACAAGTGTGTGAGTTAACCAAAGGACTTATTTGGAGTGAACTTTCTGTACCAGAATAATATGTGTGTGTGTAAAGATCAGATTAAGCAGAGCTCATCGGAATTTGGTGAGGTATGGGGTCTCCACAAATGGTCAGGAAAAGCAGTGTGAGCTGGTTGGCTGAGGCAGAATAAAGGAGAGAAAGCGGATTGGACGTGTTCCCAGGATTCCACGTCCGAGAAAGGACATCAGCTTCTCGGACTAAGAAAAGATATCATAAATATTATAAATACCATGTAAAATTGTTCTTCGGTGTGGCTCCTTTGTAAGACGTCGCTTCTTTGTGTGAGACGTGTGCGTCTGAGGCAGCCCACCCAGCAGCTGTTGTATTTTTGAATCTTCTGATCAATAAACTTCAAGATTTTACTTTGACTGGCCTCTCTCCAATTCTGAACACGCAGAACATTGAAGAAATGTTCATCAACAGTAAGATGCTAAAGGGGGTCGCACACCGGACTCATTTTCACCTTTCTGATCTAAAATGACACAGTAAACATCAATAAAAGCTTTAACTTGGCAAATGACCATGGTATAAGTGGGATAATCCACAGCTAGTTATTTTTAATAACCAATAACCCTGCTTCTGCCACCAAAAGATCCCAGGCAACAGGATACGTACACTGTAAAATATTACCGTAAAAATACTGTTCTTTTAAAAAACGGTTTAATAATGTTAATTTACAGCCATTGATCTGTAAATTAATTACTCGCTAGTAAAATTAGAACATTCAACCGTAAATCTGTTTACGGCACTTAACTGTAAAGAGCTGTATAGCAAACAAAGGCAATCAGAGTTCATTTTAATCTTTATTTAGTCTGGATTTACATTTAAACAGAGTAATTCAAAACATTACTGTGATAATTTACACAATCCTTTATTACAAAGTAAAAGAAGTTTGCACAGTAAGAAATATACAAGTCGTACAATTTAACTTTGCCAGTTAAAACTATTTCCCCATGGACAAATAATTAAAGGGATAACATAATTAAATCCCCTATTTAAAGGGTTTTTTCAGGGGTGAAACAAAATAACCCCATGTTTTACTCAACCTTAAAGTATCGGTGTATCTTCAGACAAATACAGTCGATGATATAGAATTTATAAAGTTTGGAAGAGAAAGGCTAACAGGTATGATAACTCAGAATGTATTCGTAAAAAATACACCCTTTAACAGAGACACCACAGCCAGCGGTGATTTTCAGAAAGACTTGCTGAGGTGAGGCTGCGTTGGGCGGGGTGCATAAGTGAAACCGACTCACTCGTCCGAAACCATTAGAGCTAAATTTTTAAAAGACGGTCTCTTTATTAAACGACCGCAGATTTGAACTTTATACACATACATTCTCGTCTAAACAACTCTTAAAACTACATTTTGTTACACAAAACAGTCATATTTTGAAGCTCTTGGCTCGATGACAACAGTAACGTTACTTGCGCAACTAACGTTAGCTAATTTACAGATGACGTTTTTACAAGTCAACGAGAACACGAGTACGCCAGGAGATGGCCATATCTTCCAAGACACTGTTCAAGGTAAGTGTTTTTATTTGTATTTATCTATTATTTTATTATGTTGCGCTTCGAAAATTATATATTTTGACTGAGCTGCGTGGCGTGAATTACCTAGACTGACAGACAACCAGAGAGCTCTCAAGTGGCCACCACTGACGAGCATCCAGCATAAGTAGAAGCGGTGCGGAAGGAGGAAACTGGTAGATAATTCAGCGACACTCCTCGACTAAAAGTTGTAGCAGAAACGTTACAGATTCAATCTTAAATTGAAGCTATTTACAAGGTAGTAGATCATGGGAACTAAACCAGTCTGGTTGCTTAATTGTTTTGTTTAATTTGTAATTTTTTTACCTGTGTACAATATCAAACTGTGAGACTTTAATTTGATTGAATAATTTGTTCTTTTTATAATAGTCAGTAAATATCAAGGAAAGTCTGAAATGTGTGTTCGCTAAATGATTTTGTAGAGTCTGTTTATAATATACCTCTTTTGGTCACGGTTGCTATCCCCTCCACCACCGCTTGGGTTCTTACTCCGCAGCACAGTCGGTGGGGGAGTCAGTGGTGAACCTGCTGAATGAATTCTAGTCAGTGTGACACACCTCGCGGTTTTCGTAGCTGCATACATTTCATTTTAAGTCTCGTCTTAAGAAACTCATGGGATTCAAGTTTGATTATTAAATGAGTTTTGTGTCTCCACACACGTTCTGTTGCAAATACGGTACAGTAAACTGGTGGTTTGCTTCGTTAAATTGGCGATAACAGCGTGCAGTACAACGTCGATATATAACATAATAATTTACTTAATAACTTCAAATAAAGTAAAAAAAACAGTTTTGTGTGTGTTAGCGCAATATATTACATGTGTGGTATGCTTTTGTAAGTTAGCTAGACCAAGAAGACTTGGTAAAATGCCGTAAAGTGACTATTACCTGAGGTAACGTTAAATCCCTCCAGATATAAATGAATGAAATTCAGACTTGTGCTGTTTCGTGGTGTTAAAGATGTTTTTTTTGCAAGCTTTGTGGACACAGATGTAGTACTACACCTGCATTTGTGAGACATATGCATGTTTCCCATGTCAGGTTTAATTGTGCTTTGCCTCACTGTTATCAGATCTGTGTCAGTGACCTTATTTGAATTAACAGCTAATGTCTTTATTTGTGTCAAGTCAGGTGTGAAACTCTGAAGGACCTTTATAAGCATCTTAAATCACACAGAGACGGGAGGGATAAAGACTGTTCTGTCCCAGGCTGATAACAGAGATGGCCCACCTGCTTATCAATCTTCATCTGTCCCGTTTTCAGGAACATGAAGATGGACTTGTTTTATGCATTTTCTTTCCACTAGTAATTTATGCAAATTTCTGTATTGAAGTAATTTTTTGATATTTTTCCATGTATTGTGTTTTCTCTACAGGTTACTGCATCTTCATCTGATGTTGAGAAGACACTCATTCTACCTGCCAGTCCTCGTCTGATTTTGCTCGGTTAGTGTCTCATTATGTGACAATGTAGAAAAATTGTTGAGATGCAAAAACTGTAGAAGCATTTATTTGGTAACCGGTTGTTCAAATGAAGCAATCTCAAAGGCAGTTCATAGAAATTATAATGTAAATGTTTTTTTTTTGTTTTTTTCCATTTTAGACATTGGAGGGCAGGCAAATGCTGTAAGATGGATGCTTAGTCTAGAGGGCCGTATTATTTTTGAGTGTGTGCAACAATGTTTGCTTTGTACTACATCTTCCATCTGCAGTATCAGGAGGAGGCTTGTTGCACTTAAGAATTTCTTCAAAGGTATGACCTCTAAGAGTTTTCCATCCTTTTACCTTTTTTATCTAAATTCTTCAATCAGAATGATTAACAAATGGTTATTGTATTCTGTGGAAATTTGTTGTACCTAGACGCTTCATTGGAATTAAACCAGAACGAGTCTCCAATACCTGCTGAGGAAAGGTAGTCTCCAAGAAGACCGGCAAGGTGGTGAGTAAAAATATTCATCAGTTAATCCAAAGGTTGCCTCTCTACTGAAGAATCTCATGGATTTCACACACACACACACACACACACACACACACACACACACACACACACACACACACACACACACACACACACACACACCTGATCAAACCTGAATAGTGAGGACAATCTGGATTTATCAGGACATCATTCACACACACACACACACACACATACACCTGATCAAACCTGAATAGTGAGGACAATCTGGATTTATCAGGACATCATTCACACACACACACACACACACACACACACACACACACACACACACACACACACACACACACACCTGATCAAACCTGAATAGTGAGGACAATCTGGATTTATCAGGACATCATTCACACACACACACACACACACACACACACACACACACACACACCTGATCAAACCTGAATAGTGAAGACAATCTGGATTTATCAGGACATCATTCACACACACACACACACACACCTGATCAAACCTGAATAGTGAGGACAACCTGGATTTATCAGGACATCATTCACACACACACACACACACACACCTGATCAAGCCTGAATAGTGAGGACAATCTGGAATTATCAGGACATCATTCACATACACACACACACCTGATCAAGCCTGAATAGTGAGGACAATCTGGATTTATCAGGACATCATTCACACACACACACACACACACACACACACACACACACACACACACACACACACACACCTGATCAAACCTGAATAGTGAGGACAATCTGGATTTATCAGGACATCATTCACACACACACACACACACACACACACACCTGATCAAGCCTGAATAGTGAGGACAATCTGGATTTATCAGGACATCATTCACACACACACACACACACACACACACACCTGATCAAACCTGAATAGTGAAGACAATCTGGATTTATCAGGACATCATTCACACACACACACACACACACCTGATCAAACCTGAATAGTGAAGACAATCTGGATTTATCAGGACATCATTCACACACACACACACACACACACCTGATCAAGCCTGAATAGTGAGGACAATCTGGAATTATCAGGACATCATTCACATACACACACACACCTGATCAAGCCTGAATAGTGAGGACAATCTGGATTTATCAGGACATCATTCACACACACACACACACACACACACACACACACACACACACACACACACACACACACACACACACACACCTGATCAAACCTGAATAGTGAGGACAATCTGGATTTCTCAGGACATCATTCACACACACACACACACACACACACACACCTGATCAAGCCTGAATAGTGAGGACAATCTGGATTTATCAGGACATCATTCACATACACACACACACCTGATCAAGCCTGAATAGTGAGGACAATCTGGATTTATCAGGACATCATTCACACACACACACACACACACACACACACACACACACACACACACCTGATCAAACCTGAATAGTGAAGACAATCTGGATTTATCAGGACATCATTCACACACACACACACACACACACACACACACACACACACACACACACACCTGATCAAACCTGAATAGTGAGGACAATCTGGATTTATCAGGACATCATTCACACACACACACACACACACACACACACACACACACACACCTGATCAAACCTGAATAGTGAAGACAATCTGGATTCATCAGGACATCATTCACACACACACACACACACCTAATCAAACCTGAATAGTGAGGACAATCTGGATTTATCAGGACATCATTCACACACACACACACACACACACACACACACACACACACACCTAATCAAACCTGAATAGTGAAGACAATCTGGA
>NC_136780.1:20962874-20980374 GCF_947034865.1 Barbatula barbatula | reverse complement strand
TTATTAGTTTACCTGGAACGGAAATGTTATAGATTAAGATTATAGGACTGAACTTGATTTCTATATTCAAAATCAAGCCTCTCTATACCAGAGGATCATGCCATAGCCCAGGGGTGGCCAACTAGTCAGAGACTAAGAGCCACTTTTTTTTCTGTGTTACTGCAAAGAGCCACATCATACACATGGGTACACATTAACATCATCTTTTAATCATGTATGCACGCATTCACAGACCTCTGCTCAGCCAGATCTAATGAAAATAACCACACCAACATGATAATATCAGTAATTTTCAACAGTTAACATTGTGTGCTAACTTGTTCTTGCGAAGTTCAGTCCCTTTTGGAAATTCCTGTTCGATGTTACTGTGTGTTCACATGAGGCGTCAAAAACGCGCTATTCGCGAGTAGTTGGACGCTTGAACATTTTGTGTCATTCGTGCTATTCGCGCGTGAAATTCGCTTCATAGGAGGGGCTACGTCGTCTACGTCACTACTAGAGCAGGCTCCTGATTGGTTAACGCGGCGCAAATTTTCGCCAAAGTTCAGATTTTTCAACTAACGCAACTCGCGTCTTTCACGCTGCCTCATTCGCGCCGCAAGCGCGTCTTTACATTGACTTAACATGTAAATCACTAGCGTTTGACGCCTCATTCGCGCCCGGTGTGAACACACAGTTAGGGTGGAGTGAGCGGAAGGGACGCTGAAGATTTGAAGCTTTGAAGAGCCGCATGAAACTAGTTAAAGAGCCGCATGAGGCTCGCGAGCCGCGGGTTGGCCACCCCTGCCATAGCCATTACCTGCATCTCTTTAGTTCATTTAGTATTTAAATGTAATTCTAAAGCTTTAACACCATCCCTGAAACATATTACCTATTTTTTCCTCACTAAATTGCATTTGCCTGCTCACAGGAGTCCTAAAACACGAAGACATTATTATCTGTAATGTGATGAATTGATAAAGCTGTACATAAATACAAATCTAAAACTTCTAGTCTCATGTTTGGATTTCTAAGATACTGGCTATATACACAACCTCCTATGAAGTGACACTTTGGGGACTCTGGCTATACACAACCTCCTATGAAATGACACTTTGGGGACTCTGGCTATACACAAACTCCAATGAAATGACACTTTGGGGACTCTGGCTATACACAACCTCCTATGAAATGACACTTTGGGGACTCTGGCTATACACAAACTCCAATGAAATGACACTTTGGGGACTCTGGCTATACACAACCTCCTATGAAATGACACTTTGGGGACTCTGGCTATACACAACCTCCTATGAAATGATACTTTGGGGACTCTGGCTATACACAATATCCAATGAAATGACACTTTGGGGACTCTGGCTATACACAATATCCAATGAAATGATACTTTGGGGACTCTGGCTATACACAAACTCCAATGAAATGATACTTTGGGGACTCTGGCTATACACAATCTCCAATGAAATGACACTTTGGGGACTCTGGCTATACACAATATCCAATGAAATGATACTTTGGGGACTCTGGCTATACACAAACTCCAATGAAATGATACTTTGGGGACTCTGGCTATACACAACCTCCTATGAAATGATACTTTGGGGACTCTGGCTATACACAATCTCCAATGAAATGACACTTTGGGGACTCTGGCTATACACAATCTCCAATGAAATGATACTTTGGGGACTCTGGCTATACACAATCTCCAATGAAATGACACTTTGGGGACTCTGGCTATACACAATCTCCTATGAAATAACACTTTGGGGACTCTGGGGACACTTGGGTAAAAGCACCAACTCATCAATATTGTTTATACATTTAAAAAAAAGTATAAGCTGTTATGACATCCAGGCCATTTCTTCAACATTTCTTTAATACATGCTTTATATATCCTGTTGCTTGAACACAACAACCTTGTAGAAATAACACTTGCAGATGTATTAAACAGCGCTCATTATTAAGACAGTAGAACAGAGAGAAATATAAAATAATAAGATGACTAGAGTAATTTAAATAATCTAGACATTGAAAATCTTAACTTGGCAGCACTTCTCTTTTTAGTTTCACAACTCCCTTTTTTCCCTCTTAACTATCGTTCCTCCCTCTTCCTTCCTTTATAATTTTGCTCATCACTCACTCCATCTTTCTTCCTCTACTTTCGCTCTTCTATATTTCTTCCCCTTCTTTCGCTCCTTCATCTTTCTTCCCCTTCTTTCGCTCCTCCATCTTTCTTCCTCTACTTTCGCTCTTCTATCTTTCTTTCCCTACTTTCGCTCTTGCATCTATCTTCCACTACTTTCGCTCTTCCATCTTTCTTCCTCTACTTTCGCTCTTCTATATTTCTTCCCCTTCTTTCGCTCCTCCATCTTTCTTCCCCTTCTTTCGCTCCTCCATCTTTCTTCCTCTACTTTCGCTCTTCTATCTTTCTTTCCCTACTTTCGCTCTTGCATCTATCTTCCACTACTTTCGCTCTTCCATCTTTCTTCCTCTACTTTCGCTCTTCTATCTTTCTTCCACTACTTTCGCTCTTCCATCTTTCTTCCTCTACTTTTGTTTTTCCATCTTTCTTCCTTAACCATCATTCCTTCATCTTTCTTCCTCTACTTTCGCTCTTCCATCTTTCTTCCCCTACTTTCGCTCTTGCATCTTTCTTCCTCTACTTTCGCTCCTACATCTTGCTTCCCCTACTTTCGCTCCTCCATCTTGCTTCCCCTACTTTCGCTCCTCCATCTTTCTTCCCCTACTTTGGCTCCTCCTCCGTCTTTCTTTCTTTACTATCGTTCCTCCACCTTTCTTCCTTTACTATCGTTCCTCCATCTTTCATCCTTTACTATCATTCCTCCATCTTTCTTCCTCTACTTTCGCTCTTGCATCTTTATTCCTCTACTTTCGCTCCTACATCTTTCTTCCTCTACTTTCGCTCCTCCATCTTGCTTCCCCTACTTTCGCTCCTCCATCTTTCTTCCCCTACTTTGGCTCCTCCATCTTTCTTCCTTTACTATCGTTCCTCCATCTTTCATCCTTTACTATCATTCCTCCATCTTTCTTCCTCTACTTTCGCTCTTGCATCTTTATTCCTCTACTTTCGCTCCTACATCTTTCTTCCTCTACTTTCGCACCTACATCTTTTTTCCTTTACTATCGTTCCTCCATCTCTCTTCCTCTACTTTCGGTCTACCATCTTTCTTCTCCTACTTTCGCTCCTCCATCTTTCTTCTCCTACTTTCGCTCCTCCATCTTTCTTCTCCATCTTTCTTCCCCTTCTTTCGCTCCTCCATCTTTCTTCCCCTACTTTCTTCCTCTACTTTCGATCCTCCATCTTTTTTCCTCTACTTCAATTCTCTTTAAGATATTCTTGTCTACTTAAAGAACTCCAATTAATAAAGAAATTAACTATATTGCACAAAAGTGCACATTAGGGTTACTCTTAAAGAAAACATGTAAACAGGAACACTATAATGAAAATAATGAAAATCAAAACCATGAAAAGATTATCAGTGCTTGTCTTCGATGCACTATATTCTCTTAATTGACTATATTAATATTACCTTCAAAGGGATTGTGCTTTTAACTTTACCTCAACATTTTCTATTTTCTCTACAGTAAAACCAATGAAGTATTCTACATTCCACCCTTTCTTTTCAAAGTCGTGATCCTGTTTCGCACATAATTCTTCACTCCAGTCCATGTGCGTTCCTTTAAGGCTTCTGGCTCTGCCTGAATGCATCTCTCACAGTCTTGCTTACCAGGAACTCTGCATGTCTGTATGAAGTTCATCATGTGTTTTTCAACTGCTTTTACCTCAGCGTTCTCCCATTTTCTTTTTGGAAGGATTGATGATCCTAAAAAAATGAAAATCCTCATCACAACTAAAGTCAATGATTAATGAGTAATACCCAACACTTTCTTGTGTAGATATTTTTTAGTTACTCGATTAATGCTTTGCTGTGGTTCGCAGAATTTTGTACCTTCATCCTTTTGTGAGACACATGCTTGGTCAGTGTCTGCTGGTGCTGTTGTCTCAGGAATGTCACTGCATCTTGCTGCATCCACTTCCTCCTCATCACTTGATATGGAATCATCTGGTTCCTCAACTCGCTCTACAACAATAGGAAATGTATTAAGTGTATTTAATTTGTGAAATATGATGACAAACACTGTAAATATGGACTGACATTTTAGCCTTATTCCAATTATAACCATACCATTTGGGTCGATTTCAATATCATCAAGCCTCTTTCCTTTGAAGTTGGACAGTGTTCCTTTCTCCATTGCCATCAAGACTTTACTCATTTTTGCCAGCTGCAATGTCCCCTCCGGTAACCGGTAATACTGTCTGTGGACTCTGATATCGTGACCGAGGAAATCAGCCAGCTGGTCAGCTTCATTCTCATCAAGGTTAAGAACCTTTGACATGGTTGCTATATGCTTCCTGAGCTTGGTTGATGAGAGAGCTTCGGGATTCTTAATGCCACATTCATTAGCAGCTCTACGTATGCACTCTCCTCCTCTGTAAGCAGACATTGCTCCAGATCTAGCAAACATAAAGGGATTCTGAGCTGGAACACCACAAACCTCACGTGTTTCAACAAGTAGCTCCATGGCAGAAACCAATGAAGGCTTGAGGAGCACAGGAACCTTTCTCCCCCGTTTACCACGGATTTCTACTCTGGTGAAGTGGTTACACAGCTTCCTCTCAAACTCAGAAAGACAGATGGCTATGTCTTCATGTAACTCAGAAGAATCCCGGCTTTGAAAAGCGGACAAAAGCATCCGTGACACCTCACCTTCTCTTCGTCTGTTGAAAAGGATGACTTGGGACAGTGTGACTTTGGCAAGAGCAGCATAGTTTTCTGCAGACTTACTGTTTCTGAGTTTATTAAGGAACTCATCATGTTTTTTCTCTAGATGTGCATGCAGAACTTTGACATCCTGAGTGAAAGGAATGATCTGTGGTGCATTCCACTTTGCTTCTTTCAATGTAGTTATAGCACCAGCAGAAATGTATTCATTCCACCTTGCTTGGTGTACTTTTCTGAAGTCTCGAGCACAATCTGCACGCTCATGGTCTCCATTCATCATAGCATTGCTCTCAATAATGCTACAGATTTTGTTTAAGGAATGTCCGAGTTTGAGAGCTAAAGAGGGAATGCGGTAGGAGTTTGTCTCTTCGTCAAAGCCAGACACAACTTTCACAGCTAATATGACATGTTTGAAGTTTGCTGGTATGATAAAGTCCGCCATTGTTCGCAGTGGAGTAATCTTTCTTGCTTCAAGAAGAAGTCTGCCAACTTCTCTCATCTTTTGTCTGATGTAGTCATGTTTGGTCACATCAGATCCCATCCTGTTGAACATGTACTCTCCCAGTTGCAAGATGCACGTGTCGCTGTGAATTGTGCGTGAAACATCATCATAGTTCATGAAGGAAAGTATTTTCTTGAAGGCTTTGCTAACCTCTAAGCCTACTGGTGTTTTTAGAGCACAGAGAGATCGAACTCTTTTTCTGCCTTCATCATTTTTAGGTTTGAGTGGACAGTTTTTGATATGTTTCCAAAGGCTATGCTTGTTGTAAAGCCCTTGGCAATAAACACAGTGAATAAAATCTTTGGTGTTTTTGCTCTCTTTGGGGCGGTAACAAGCAATCATCTCACCATGTCCTTTTCTCACCACATCTGTGTTGTGGGCAAAGTTTCCCTTTTTTCTAAGAAGGTTTAACTGGACTCGCCTTTGTTTAGAATGTTTTGGAAATGCTACAGCCTTTGCGACCTCTACCTCATTTTGATGGACAAACTCGAGATGTCTTGCCAATTTTGAATAGGGCTTAGAACAATAGATGCAGTACTGTTTTTTGTTATATGATTTGCGGTCCTTCTTTGGTGATGGCATTGCCTGAACAAAAGTCCTTTTGTGAGGTGACGTGTCTGTCTCTTTAGTTTGGCATTTCATCCTTTTAGATGACACTTTTGTCATACGTCTCTCAGATGAACCCCCTGCCACTGAACAGCTTTCAGAGATGTCATGTTCAGAAGCACTACCATCTGATTCATCAGAGCTGATTTGGGGTACGTAATCCACATCACTGTAGTCCGAAAGGTCTGAATCATTTAAGGCACTTCCAGAATACTAAATGAGAGAATTTCACACTTAATCAAATCATACACAAAACTAATGTATTCTTTAATCAAATGTTTAAACGTGCATAATGGTATAGACGGCTACCAGTATTTAAATTATTTAGCATACAACAGTACCTGTCTTTTTCTTGATGGCCTTAAGTGCATCTGGAAGAGAAGAAAAACCAATAAACAAATAATACAGCATGTGCAATGATCATTCACCAACCAACAAAATGAACACTGCTTATTAAAAACTTGTTGTAGTACTTTAAATCTAAAACAATAGATATGTATGCCCTTAGCTTATATCAGAACCCACAACAAAAGCATACCTGGATGTTATTTAACACTACTGTGGTTTTAAGGTGTGCAAGTAAATTCATGCAGATGCAATTTTGTCCTGACAGTGCTAAACTGTTTAAAGTCACAATAATGCTGATGTTCATTTTACAGATACAGATCCTTCACTAATCTCCTTTACTCACCTCCCTAAGTGAGAGTGTCTTAGACACCTGTGATAACGACATCACAGATGTGGATGCATGACAGGGCAGACTGTCAGCTGATGAGGGCTGAACAGGAGAAGATGCTGTGGCCATTTTAAGGTCAGGTGATGAGGGCTGAACAGGAGAGGAAGATGCTGTGGACATTTTAAGGTCAGGTGATGAGGGCTGAACAGGAGAGGAAGATGCTGTGGCCATTTTAAGGTCAGGTGATGAGGGCTGAACAGGAGAGGAAGATGCTGTGGCCATTTTAAGGTCAGGTGATGAGGGCTGAACAGGAGAGGAAGATGCTGTGGCCATTTTAAGGTCAGGTGATGAGGGCTGAACAGGAGAGGAAGATGCTGTGGCCATTTTAAGGTCAGGTGATGAGGGCTGAACAGGAGAGGAAGATGCTGTGGCCATTTTAAGGTCAGGTGATGAGGGCTGAACAGGAGAGGAAGATGCTGTGGCCATTTTAAGGTCAGGTGATGAGGGCTGAAAAGGAGAGGAAGATGCTGTGGCCATTTTAAGGTCTGGTGATGAGGGCTGAACAGGAGAGGAAGATGCTGTGGCCATTTTAAGGTCAGGTGATGAGGGCTGAACAGGAGAGGAAGATGCTGTGGCCATTTTAAGGTCAGGTGATGAGGGCTGAACAGGAGAGGAAGATGCTGTGGCCATTTTAAGGTCAGGTGATGAGGGCTGAACAGGAGAGGAAGATGCTGTGGCCATTTTAAGGTCAGGTGATGAGGGCTGAACAGGAGAGGAAGATGCTGTGGCCATTTTAAGGTCAGGTGATGAGGGCTGAACAGGAGAGGAAGATGCTGTGGCCATTTTAAGGTCAGGTGATGAGGGCTGAACAGGAGAGGAAGATGCTGTGGCCATTTTAAGGTCAGGTGATGAGGGCTGAACAGGAGAGGAAGATGCTGTGGCCATTTTAAGGTCAGGTGATGAGGGCTGAACAGGAGAGGAAGATGCTGTGGCCATTTTAAGGTCTGGTGATGAGGGCTGAACAGGAGAGGAAGATGCTGTGGCCATTTTAAGGTCAGGTGATGAGGGCTGAACAGGAGAGGAAGATGCTGTGGCCATTTTAAGGTCTGGTGATGAGGGCTGAACAGGAGAGGAAGATGCTGTGGCCATTTTAAGGTCAGGTGAGGGTAATGATGGCAGCAATAGGCCTGAGGGTGGTATGTCCTTTACAGATGTCACCGGACCACAGGATCCTAAAGAGGATCCAGGTGTGCATGCTACAGAGAATGCCTACAAATAAAATTTGAATAAAATTATAATCACAAAAGGATGAAGAAACATAAATAATCAATTCTGTATTAAGTAACACGATGATCATGTTCACATAATACCCACCATGCAATCTTCACGTATGGCAGTCTTTTTGTGTTTCTTTTCTAATTCTGCTCTACCAAAGCGCTTCAAGCTATTGTTGTGGTGTTCTCGTAGTTTGGCTAGTCTTGACTGAAACCGCTCCTGCGTATATATATATATATTTTTTTTTTTTTATTGAAATGAGTAAAATGTACATGAACAATAATGAAAGCTGTGACACCCAAACACATTATACAAAACACCACAGAAGTAAACAAAAAGTAAATGTAATGGTTTGTTCACTTGGATATACAGTTGTGCTCAAAAGTTTACATACCCCTTTGCAGAATCTGGAAAAAGCTGAAGCTTTTGGAAAAATAAGAGGATTTTTGAAAATGAAGGTTTATTATTAAGTTTATTTTTGTGATGAGTCCTGCCCTGAGCAAGTTATTTCACTAAAGAAATATTAACATTAAGTTCACACTAAAGAATAATAACAGATTTTCTGTACCCTAGGGCAAAAGTTTACACGCCCCTGGTTCTTAATACTGTATGATGTTACCTAAACAATCAATGAGAGTTTTGATGTTTAGTCATAGTTGTTTAAGGGTTTCTTGTTTGTCATGAGTCATTAGACTGTCCACTGATCTTCAAAACAATCACCCAGGTCCTCCACAATTTGCTTTTTCAGCATTTCTGGATATTTGACACATGTCCAGCAGTAACTACTGTATGATGTTGAGATAACTCTTTCTACAATTTTTCCAAAAGCTTCAGCTTTTTCCAGATTCTGCAAAGGGGTATGTAAACTTTTGAGCACAACTGAACATCACGATATGGAAATAAAGACAATCGCTGCTTTTGTTTCATGTGTGCAAGTCTTTGGACATGTTATAGATACAGACACAGGAATCTTAGTCTTTTAGCTCATTTCCACTGAGCGGTACAGTACAGAATGGTGCAGAATCATTTCCCTTGCTACTGTCAGAATTTGTGAATCGTGCCAAAAAAGCGAACCATACCGTACCACTTTTTGGGACCCTTTCGTAAGGTTAGCTAGCACAGTAGTACGGTACCTAATGGGTGGAGCTAGACTCACTGCAGAATGCTGATTGGTTTACAGAGAACCGTCACTTGCACATGCTACAAGGGGAACGAGAACACAGGAACCGCCATTTTCTTTCTGGCATACACCATGCCTACCAAGTAAGGGTACTGTTGGCAGTGAAAATGCAAGCCTGATTACCCGTGCTGAATTGTACTGAACTGTATCAAACCGTACCGCTCAGTGGAAACGAACCAGTTTGTTATAAGTAAACTTACCGCTTTCTGTGAACCCAAACCACTGAGACTGGATTCTGTGGCCTGATCAAAGAAATATAAGAACACAATATAAATATATGATAAGAGAATAGCAAGGGATGAAAATGTTTTTTTTAAAAATCAACATTTAATTTAACCTTCTCTCGCCAAGGCCAATCTGAGTCTCCATAGCTGTAAGTAATTTCTTCTCCTGGTTTAATGTCTCGGACAGCAAAAAGACACAGATGAGGTTGCTGGTTCACTTCAACTGTTTTTATTTTACAAGTAGGATTTTTGTGCTCGTCATTGACCAGTCTTCCCAAAGATCCATCTTCCTCAGATGCATCCATGCTATAAATAAATCAAATCCCATTAAGAATAAGTGACTGACAACACTTGTTCAATACTTGTTTTTCTTTTCACATTTACACCTAAAGAGCGAGTAGCTAGTACAAGTCTATATAAACACAAATGGGTCTGGTGAAAAACAAACCAATACCGAATGCACGGTTGCCCTTAACCCTGTGCTCGAGCACAAATGTCTCCACTTGTCTTGTGGCTTGCATTCTCACTGTACTTTACAATCTTAACCCGAGACCCTTCTCAGATTATGATGCAACTATTTTGTAGTAAACAGAGAAAGCACTCTCGTTCACCACAATAGAGTTCATCATAATGCTAAGTTTGTAAGTTTGATAAGATCAGCATTTCATATTAAAGTAACTCCTGCGACAACATCATAAAGCCAATCATTTCGGCAGTGATGCATGATGTCTCAAAGGCTCATTTCAAACCAGTATAACTTTCTTCCACTAAACAAACAAGATTTTTTACAGAATGTGGTTAACTGGCACAGATGGACTTGTGACAATAAGTGAATGTTTCGGTTTTCAATATTCTTCTAAAATCTCTTCTTTTGGGTTCTGCAGAGGAAAGTCATACACGTTTGAAATGACAAGAGGGTGAGCAAATGATGACAGAATTTTTACTTTTGGGTGAACTGGCACTTTAACAGTGACAGTTGAAGCTAAAGGAAGAATTTAAACCGTTGCATAAATCAGACTACTCCATCCGTGCTCAAACCCAACTACACCGTGACCGAACCCACCTCTTCAACCAGGCCAATGCACAGTCGAGGCTCACACTATTCAAACGTACCAGACTTTGGGGGGGTCAAACATGCTCATTCAAAGTTCAATTAATTCCAAAATATTAAATCCATTATTTTTTGAAATCCTGGCTATTTTAAACTTGCTTGTGCTTCTTCTAAACCACACAGTTCAGGAAACTTGCCTACAAATTATATTTGTTAAGATCAATTGGTATAAGCACTAAAACATGATTACACAAAGCAGTCATTAAATAAAAGATAATATTTTAGACCATTTAAAATAAAAACCATTCATTTTGTGAACTACCCCTTTAAAGTATAGGGACCTACTCACATTGTCCCAATCGAACACCCTGAAGCATGTTTGACACCTTAAGCCTGGTTTGATTGACTAGTGGGAGTGCTTGCAACCGTGCCACTTGCCTGGTTGGAAGAGTTTGGCTGGAGCACAGTTTGGTTTGGAAAGGGGACAGTATGAACGCAAATCATGCCAGAGAACGCAACAGAAAGCATGTCACTGTAGCCAAAACTTTCCTTATATTTTACAGAATGCAGGACTTACGCGAGGAAAAGCCGTTTAGTTTTGGTTTTAAATAAGGTGGTTTGGTTGAACAACGTTCAAACGCATTAACAGGCAAATTGGTTTAATAATTCGTAAATATAACGTCATTGAAGTCATTAAAAGTAATATTATGTCATATTAATCTGTAGCTCTCAAAATGATTTGCAGCATCCGGGTCACATGGAGTTTTTAGTTTTGAAGCTGTTGTTATTGGAAAATAACAACACTTGGAATGTCGCAACTGGCCAATCAGAATCAAGTATCAATGAGACGTGTAATAAGATATTTTAGCATCCCTACTACATCAAGCCACCAATTCTATACTCACCACCAATGTTTGCCATGCCACTGAAAATCAAACAAGAATGTGCTCTCAACTTCACTGCAGTGTTCAGATCGAGCAAGACTCTCCTCCGAACTCAGAAGTTCACTTCTGTATTCAACAATAAAATCACCTCTAAAAAAGGCTTCAGTGGTGAAAACTCCACGTCCTAAAGAGAAAAATTGATTAAGTTCAGAGATTCTTTTAAAGTGAGCTATTATTGAAACTATCACAAAATATTGAATTAAAATATTTATTTAGTAGCCATGCTAAAATAAAAAATAGCTGTATTCATATCCAAACACCCACACAAACATTATTATCGCTATATTTTGTTAAATTTGACTGCATTAGACTATACTGGGCAACCTGTGGACCTCATATTAAATGTTTATTAAACTGAATGTGAATTATTCAATGTGAAATTTATCTTACCTTTATATTTATTGATAAATTTATTTTCCAGCCCAGGCTTGTCTGTTTTGCAGGCAATGTGATGCTTAGCATCCTGAAGTGGTGTCATGCGTCTTTTTTTTGATGTTGTCAGCATGGTGAGTGCTGGTGCCAATATTGATACAATGACTGAAATTAAATATTATTTATACATTAACAGTATAATCAAGCATATGTCCCACTAAAACAAGCAACACAGATAAGTAGACAATGGAAGAGATTTTTAAAGCAGAATTGAGTTCTAGCTCAAAATGTAGAGGATTTCTATCTTAAGTCTACATAATACCCTCCAAACACTATGCAAATTATTAAAATATTACAGAAATCTCTGCAATTTCCACCACTAACTGGATGATAATAATACTGATATCACTAAACATTAAACATTTATGCACAAGCATATTACAGCAATTTTACAACACTTAAGGTTTTTTTCATAACCTGTATTTAAAAATATGTATACGATTAATTAGCCTAAATGCAATTATAAAAAGCATATGCTTACAACACAGGTGGACCCGGGAATGATCATTAACTTACCAATTGTTTTATTCGTTTTAAGATTGTAAAGTATGGATAACTTAATCTTACGAATTATATTTACTTTAACAAAATGATATTAATGCTGACCATGATTATTCCTAAGCAATTAATATTGTTATTACACAAATAATCCAATGAGGTGAAAAGTGCCATACCA
Organism: Barbatula barbatula; assembly: GCF_947034865.1. Lineage (NCBI taxonomy): Eukaryota > Metazoa > Chordata > Actinopteri > Cypriniformes > Nemacheilidae > Barbatula > Barbatula barbatula. The sequence continues at coordinate 20,968,000 of NC_136780.1, read as the reverse complement.
TCGAAACATTTACAAAACCCTTAACATCATATATTTATTGACAAAACTCAAACACCACTCGATTTATTATTTTGCAATTTGGTCGTAAATCGTAGGTCAAAACTCACCTTGGTCCTTAAATCGCTGCGTAGGTCTCTCTCTCTTCGCGGGAAATAGTGGAAAATGAGGTGATATCACGTGTCTGCATTTCGCGCGAAACCTGTCCGTCGTTGCTTATTTGGGTACGCAAATGACGTTCTTACGTTTGTTACGATCGCGTGAGTCACGTGCTAAGAAATGCTCCAAAATACAGTGGGAAAAAAACAATCACTTCATAACCCTTTTCATAATAATGAATTTATCGTCCTAATGCAGTTAAGCGATGTCATAAAAGAGCGAATATATCTCACGCTCTGAATTTGTCTTTCGCAGTTTTCATCTTCCTGCTCCGCTGCGCAGACGAACAACATATAACATGGAGTATCGCGAGTATTCTCATTCCCGAGTTTACGAAACTGTTTGATCTCGCGTTGTTCTGACGCCATTATATGTTCGATCTGAGCAGCGCCGATTGAAGTCGAACACTCCATGTGTTGTTGCGTCACAGCCAGTGGGTCAGAGAGATCTACCAGGCAGATGTTTTCATTTTAAATAAGTAGTTCTATATCGACTAACATATTATGCTGCATGTATATAAGTCCGTATGGAAAAATTTCCTGGAATCATAATTAACTTTCATGGTAAAACAAACCTCATTATATTAAAAAGTAGGTTATTCAAACTTTTAACCAATGTGGTTGGAACATTATTAATTCCCATCTTTTTAATAATACACTGGAAATAAACTGGCTTAATCAATTAAAACCGTTTTTATTAAGGGATTGAGAGATTGGTGGCAAATTATTTATTTTGATATCTAACCCTAACCTAACCCTAAATTAAAAAACTTACACTTTCACTTTTACTTAATGGACTGTCATATGCAAGCATAACATGACCATAGATTTTACATATAGAACAATAAGAATAGGAATGGGAAATTCATGATCTTTTTTACATGATATTTTATACTATTTAATAATGGATGTTTTCTCTTTAGGTATACATGTTTAATTTAAATAAATCAAAACAATTAAGAAAGAATCCTGACACAGAATGATATCTGTCTCTTATCCGACACTCTCAGTTTAGCTCATAGAGATCCCTCATAATGAACTGATGGATTCGATCAGGTGTGCTAGATAAGAGAAAACATACGAACTTGCAGAGCAGTGGGCACTAAAAAACACTGCACTATGTTTATCATGGACAATTATCACTATTATCACAATCCAGATAGCACAACTCTGATAGCACACGTACTTGCTGTTTGCTCATCTGCAAAATTTCTCGGAGATGTCTGCTGTCTGACGTCATATAGAATTCTATAAGACGTCTGTAAGATGTGTTTGATTTAGAATGGATGTATAACAGCACTTTCTAAGATGTTTAGCAAATGTTTTTACACAGCAGATGTTTTCCAGATCTTTACCAGACATCTTACAGATGTAACTGTGCTATCTGGGGAGGGCAGACAGTTAACCATCCCAAAAACATCTGTTGTGTAAAAACACTTGATAAATTTCTTTTAAAAAGCAGTTTTAGCAGCAGACGTCTCCGAAACGTATTGCAGACGAGCAAACTGCATATTGTAGATGTCTTAGAGATGAAAATGCTGATAGCGCGTATACATCTGTCATTAATCTATTTGACGTCTATTCGATTTTTTACATCTGCAATAGACAGTTTGCTCATCTGCAATACGTCTCGGAGACATCTGCTGTCAGATGTCACAGAGGAGACCTCTGTAACATGTTTATGATTTAGAATGGATGAAAAACTGCCCATTCTAGGATGTTTTAACACAGCGGATGTTTCCCAGATCTCCAGATCTTTAGCAGTCATCTTACAGATGTACCTGTGCTATCTGGGACAGTAAACCATCCCAAAAACATCTGTGTAAAAACACTTGATAAATCTCTTTAAAAAAGTCTCGGAGACGTCTGCTGTCAGATGTCACAGAGGAGACCTCTGTAACATGTTTATGATTTAGAATGGATGAAAAACTGCTCATTCTAGGATGTTTTAACACAGCGGATGTTTCCCAGATCTCCAGATCTTTAGCAGTCATCTTACAGATGTACCTGTGCTATCTGGGACAGTAAACCATCCCAAAAACATCTGTGTAAAAACACTTGATAAATCTCTTTAAAAAAGTCTCGGAGACGTCTGCTGTCAGATGTCACAGAGGAGACCTCTGTAACATGTTTATGATTTAGAATGGATGAAAAACTGCCCATTCTAGGATGTTTTAACACAGCGGATGTTTCCCAGATCTCCAGATCTTTAGCAGTCATCTTACAGATGTACCTGTGCTATCTGGGACAGTAAACCATCCCAAAAACATCTGTGTAAAAACACTTGATAAATCTCTTTAAAAAAGTCTCGGAGACGTCTGCTGTCAGATGTCACAGAGGAGACCTCTGTAACATGTTTATGATTTAGAATGGATGAAAAACTGCCCATTCTAGGATGTTTTAACACAGCGGATGTTTCCCAGATCTCCAGATCTTTAGCAGTCATCTTACAGATGTACCTGTGCTATCTGGGACAGTAAACCATCCCAAAAACATCTGTGTAAAAACACTTGATAAATCTCTTTAAAAAAGTCTCGGAGACGTCTGCTGTCAGATGTCACAGAGGAGACCTCTGTAACATGTTTATGATTTAGAATGGATGAAAAACTGCCCATTCTAGGATGTTTTAACACAGCGGATGTTTCCCAGATCTCCAGATCTTTAGCAGTCATCTTACAGATGTACCTGTGCTATCTGGGACAGTAAACCATCCCAAAAACATCTGTGTAAAAACACTTGATAAATCTCTTTAAAAAAGTCTCGGAGACGTCTGCTGTCAGATGTCACAGAGGAGACCTCTGTAACATGTTTATGATTTAGAATGGATGAAAAACTGCCCATTCTAGGATGTTTTAACACAGCGGATGTTTCCCAGATCTCCAGATCTTTAGCAGTCATCTTACAGATGTACCTGTGCTATCTGGGACAGTAAACCATCCCAAAAACATCTGTGTAAAAACACTTGATAAATCTCTTTAAAAAAGTCTCGGAGACGTCTGCTGTCAGATGTCACAGAGGAGACCTCTGTAACATGTTTATGATTTAGAATGGATGAAAAACTGCCCATTCTAGGATGTTTTAACACAGCGGATGTTTCCCAGATCTCCAGATCTTTAGCAGTCATCTTACAGATGTACCTGTGCTATCTGGGACAGTAAACCATCCCAAAAACATCTGTGTAAAAACACTTGATAAATCTCTTTAAAAAAGTCTCGGAGACGTCTGCTGTCAGATGTCACAGAGGAGACCTCTGTAACATGTTTATGATTTAGAATGGATGAAAAACTGCCCATTCTAGGATGTTTTAACACAGCGGATGTTTCCCAGATCTCCAGATCTTTAGCAGTCATCTTACAGATGTACCTGTGCTATCTGGGACAGTAAACCATCCCAAAAACATCTGTGTAAAAACACTTGATAAATCTCTTTAAAAAAGTCTCGGAGACGTCTGCTGTCAGATGTCACAGAGGAGACCTCTGTAACATGTTTATGATTTAGAATGGATGAAAAACTGCCCATTCTAGGATGTTTTAACACAGCGGATGTTTCCCAGATCTCCAGATCTTTAGCAGTCATCTTACAGATGTACCTGTGCTATCTGGGACAGTAAACCATCCCAAAAACATCTGTGTAAAAACACTTGATAAATCTCTTTAAAAAAGTCTCGGAGACGTCTGCTGTCAGATGTCACAGAGGAGACCTCTGTAACATGTTTATGATTTAGAATGGATGTAAAACTGCTCATTCTAGGATGTTTTAACACAGCAGATGTTTCCCAGATCTCCAGATCTTTAGCAGTCATCTTACAGATGTACCTGTGCTATCTGGGATGTGTGCTATCGGGATGGCCCATAAAGCAAAATTCTAACCCCACCACCCTCCATTATAACGAAGTGTCAACCAGATTATGCAATATTATTTACAGTATGTGTAGTATTATAAAAATAATCATTAATCATGGATAATATTGCAACACCCCTAAATGACATTGAAACTGCTTTTCATTTAGTTTGGTTGTGCAGTTATACACAGCTTCAGGAAGATGTTATATAATTTATCTCACACATAATCTTGCATGTTTTTTAAATTTCATCATCTGTCAAGCAAAACGCACTTAAAACATTTACAATCTGCAACACCCATGATTTCATAAACTTAATTGATTTGTATATTTCTAACTGGAATAATTTCCTTTTCCATAATCCTTTATTAAATATACTCTTCAAAACATGAGAATAAGATCACAAACATATTGTTGATAAATTAGTTGCATATCACATCCATTAAAAGGTGTTTTTGTGAATGTTGGTGATTTAGTGTTGTGAGGTCTGGTGCTTCTGTGGTGTGGGGGGAAGGGTAACCCTCCATCAGCTCACTCATGTGGGGGAAGGGAGGCACAAACTCTTCTAACTTCACTACAGCAGACTGACTGCTTTACAATAAACTCTTTTAAATCATCTCTAAAACTTCATGTGACAGCTTGATTTGTAATACTTTCAGACGTTTTTAGTTAATAAACTAAATATAAGTTCTTATATTGTAAAAAAATAAATAATAATAATGATAAAAGAAAAAACAAGACTTCAATATAAGATGATAATTTGATTATAATGAGTGGCCTTAAACTCGTCTGTCTCTGTGAGGTGGGGGAGGGGCGGCAGCGCGGGCTCACTGATGTACAGAGAGAACGGCCAGATCGATTTCACTTAAGCACAAACTACAACAACTATTTCAACAAATACAAAATACAAATCCTTCGATTTGGGATCGTTTTGCACATTTCTGTTGTTTATGTATTTTATTAAACTTAAACACATTAAAATAGCATTCACTTCAACAAATGTAACCATGCAGCTCTCTTGTGAAGAAATACGTCTGCCCAGAATCGAACTGTAGACCATGAATAAACTACTGTATTCAACTTTATGCAGGAATGCGCAGACCGATCGCTTTGTGACTTTAGAATCTCGC
>NC_136780.1:20945374-20947874 GCF_947034865.1 Barbatula barbatula | reverse complement strand
AGGACATCATTCACACACACACACACCTGATCAAACCTGAATAGTGAGGACAATCTGGATTTATCAGGACATCATTCACACACACACACACACACACACACACACACACACACACACACACACACACACACACACCTAATCAAACCTGAAAAGTGAAGACAATCTGGATTTATCAGGACATCATTCACATACACACACACACACACCTGATCAAACCTGAATAGTGAGGACAATCTGGATTTATCAGGACATCATTCACACACACACACACACACACACACACACACACACACACACCTAATCAAACCTGAATAGTGAAGACAATCTGGATTTATCAGGACATCATTCTCACACACACACACACACACACCTGATCAAACCTGAATAGTGAGGACAATCTGGATTTATCAGGACATCATTCACACACACACACACACACACACACACACCTGATCAAACCTGAATAGTGAGGACAATCTGGATTTATCAGGACATCATTCACACACACACACACACACACACACACACACACACACACACACCTGATCAAACCTGAATAGTGAAGACAATCTGGATTTATCAGGACATCATTCACACACACACACACACACACACACACACACACACACACACACACACACACACACCTGATCAAACCTGAATAGTGAGGACAATCTGGATTTATCAGGACATCATTCACACACACACACACACACACACACACACCTGATCAAACCTGAATAGTGAAGACAATCTGGATTTATCAGGACATCATTCACACACACACACACACACACACACACACACACACACACACACCTGATCAAACCTGAATAGTGAAGACAATCTGGATTTATCAGGACATCATTCACACACACACACACACACACACACACACACACACACACACCTGATCAAACCTGAATAGTGAGGACAATCTGGATTCATCAGGACATCATTCACACACACACACACACACACACACACACCTGATCAAACCTGAATAGTGAAGACAATCTGGATTTATCAGGACATCATTCACACACACACACACACACACACCTGATCAAACCTGAATAGTGAGGACAATCTGGATTCATCAGGACATCATTCACACACACACACACACACACACACACCTGATCAAACCTGAATAGTGAGGACAATCTGGATTTATCAGGACATCATTCACATACACACACACACCTGATCAAACCTGAATAGTGAGGACAATCTGGATTTATCAGGACATCATTCACACACACACACACACACACACACACACACACACACACACACACACCTGATCAAACCTGAATAGTGAGGACAATCTGGATTTATCAGGACATCATTCACACACACACACATACACCTGATCAAACCTGAATAGTGAGGACAATCTGGATTCATCAGGACATCATTCACACACACACACACACACACACACACACACACCTGATCAAACCTGAATAGTGAGGACAATCTGGATTTATCAGGACATCATTCACACACACACACATACACCTGATCAAACCTGAATAGTGAAGACAATCTGGATTTATCAGGACATCATTCACACACACACACACACACACACACACACACACACACCTGATCAAACCTGAATAGTGAGGACAATCTGGATTTATTAGGACATCATTCACACACACACACACACACACACACACACACACACACACACACCTGATCAAACCTGAATAGTGAAGACAATCTGGATTTATCAGGACATCATTCACACACACACACACACACCTGATCAAGCCTGAATAGTGAGGACAATCTGGATTTATCAGGACATCATTCACACACACACACACACACACACACACACACACACACACACACCTGATCAAACCTGAATAGTGAAGACAATCTGGATTTATCAGGACATCATTCACATTCACATACACACACACACCTGATCAAACCTGAATAGTGAGGACAATCTGGATTTATTAGGACATTATTCACACACACACACACACACACCTGATCAAACCTGAATAGTGAAGACAATCTGGATTTATCAGGACATCATTCACATTCACATACACACACACACCTGATCAAACCTGAATAGTGAGGACAATCTGGATTTATCAGGACATCATTCACACACACACACACACACACCTGATCAAACCTGAATAGTGAGGACAATCTGGATTTATCAGGACATCATTCACACACACACACACACACACACACACACACCTGATCAAACCTGAATAGTGAAGACAATCTGGATTCATCAGGACATCATTCACACACACACACACCTGATCAAACCTGAATAGTGAGGACAATCTGGATTTATCAGGACATCATTCACACACACACACACACACACACACACCTAATCAAACCTGAAAAGTGAAGACAATCTGGATTTATCAGGACATCATTCACATACACACACACACACACCTGATCAAACCTGAATAGTGAGGACAATCTGGATTTATCAGGACATCATTCA